>NC_072732.1:15104206-15209206 GCF_026930045.1 Uloborus diversus
ATTATGTGTTCAGAATTTATGCGGAGAATATTTACGGAAGAAGCGATCCCAGTGAACCCACACAGCTCATTACCACCAAGCGTAAGATATTCATTTACTTTTAATTGCAGTTACTAAAGTTTATGAAGAAATTTATTTAATAATGTTTTGCTATTTTTACGCAGTAAAAGAAAAAGATGCCGCTAGAAGAAAACACATAATGTGTAAGTTTTGTTTTCTCTCTTATTAAATCCATTTCTTCCATAACTATTACTTCAACTTTTACTGACACCAAAAATGTTTCTAATCGAATTTGAAAAAAAAAAGTCAGTTTTGCAAACTGAATTAATTTTTGTTCTTTGCGTTTAAATTTGCACCTTTTTTTTCCACAGTGGATGCCCAGGGTAGACGTGTACGTGGAAAATCGGAAGGAAAAATTAGGAACTATGACCAGTTTGGTAAGTAAAATCGGCTTATAGCAGGGGTGATTGTGTTCCGGTATTTTACCGAATTTCCGGTATTTTCGGACGTATTTCCGGTATTTTTATGTCCGAAAATACCGGAATTATGTTTTTTTTTTGTTGTTTGTTGTGCTTTTATCTCCTTACCTCCGCAATTCCTTTTAATTTTATAATACTCATCAAATATACCTGCAAGAGCCTTAAGATGGACAAATGTCAAGATAATTTGTATAACACCAGCTCAAAAGTAACTTTGTAATCCATTAAAAATTTAATTAAATGTGCACGCAATATTTTGACTCAGAACTATTTAAAACTATGGCAAAGGTGCACTTAAGTAATAGGGGCCAAAGATTCCCCCCCCCCCCCGTTCTCGCTTTGAAACTTTCAGGTATTTTTTGATGAACTCACAATCACCCCTGTTATAGTGAGTGTTTTTGCTATGTAATGATGATTTTCAAGGATATATTTTGATGGCAGTAAAAATTGTTTTTTTGATTCAAAATGTATGACCTGGAAGATCACATTGAATGTATCAAGTCCTGATTGCCTACACGATCACATTAGTTGAAACGAAAACTTTCTAGTGATTTGTAGCATTAAAACTTTTCATATGCCTTAAGTGGAAATTACACTTTAATTAAGTGGAAATTAAAGTGTTACAGTACCTCAAAAATGATGAAACGATCAAAAAAATTTTTATCGCTTATTTCAAAACTAAAAATTATTCTGAACAAAGGGGAAAAGTTTCATTGCTTTAGTTTAAATATTTAAAAAGTTATGAGTGGTTTTGGGTCATGCTCGCTATGTGTTCTTATGCAAAAGAAAAACTTTAAATTCCTTTTTCTCGATGATGGTTTTTTTTGTGTTTTCATGTCATAAGAATCCCTAAGGATTTTTTTCTATTAAAGATACAGCTTTAAAGTAATACTTTTGGAAATTAGGATAACATATTTGACAAAACTGTGCATTGGATAAGCATTTTATAAATTACTCAAATGTTTACAGCATGTTAAACCTTTAAAAATCAATTTAAAAAAAAAAAACTTTGATTTTTTACATAATTAATCACAGAAAATTTACTAATAAACTCATAAGCAAATGAATGCACAGATTTTTAGAGATGATTATAGTGATCGTTTAGCTATAAACTTTTTTTCAATTAGTGAAAAATAAAAAAGCCTTAGGAATTTTAAAAAAACTGAAGTTTTTCTCAATTTTTTGAATTTTTTAGAAAAAGTAGGCAATATTTTTAAATTTTGAAAATAAATTATTGATTAAGAAATAAGTATGCATGGTATGGTTTCAAAGAAATATAAAATTTACTTAAATTGAAAAAAAAAATGTTTGAAAGGTACTGTGACCCCTTAAATTTTCGAGAGATTAAAACTGTAAAAAAAAAAAAAAAAAAAAAAAAAAAAAAAAAAAAAAAAAAACTACTACTACTAGAAAATATCTCGAAAACAAGTATTTCATAAAATTTTCCGATGACCGATTCAAATCTTCTTAAATAATGTATTTTTTACTTATACGAGGCGTATCCGGAAAGTAAGTACCGTTTTGAAAAAAAAGCTATAAACATTTTTTTTTAAGATTATTTAATGTTTACATGAAAGATCATACCTTAAATTATTTTTAAACATAGTTTCCACTATTGTTGAGGCACTTGTCGTAGCGGCTCACCAGCTTATTTATACCTGCCTCAAAGAAACTTGCCGCCAATGAAGAGAGCCATAAATTTACAGCGTTTTTTGCGTCGTCATCACAAGCAAAGCGCCTACCTCCAAGTTCATGTGCAGGAACAAGTGGAAATCAGACGGTGCCAAGTCTTGGCTGTACGGCGGGTGATTAAACTGCTCCCAACCGAACTGTTCAATTAGTCTTTGAGTGTCACGAGCAGTATGGGGCCGAGCATTGTCATGCAGCAACACAATTCCTTCACTGAGCATTCCTCTACGTTTGCATTCAAAAACCGGATCACAGAACGAATTTCACAGTCGGCGGGATCATCGATTTTTTTAAACATTATATACGGCCACAGTAAACGCAAAACACAAGACAAATCAACCGTAATGGCGCGAGTTTGTAGCCCATGAACAGAGGAAACAAGTACGCATGCACTGAGCACCGACAGCAGCGCTGCAGCGGCATTAGAACGAAACGGTACTTACTTTCCGGATACGCCTCGTATTAATTCTAAATGAAACTTATTACAAATAGTAAGGTAAAATACTTTGGCAGTACTTTTGACACCTAAGCGTCTCATTGTTCGTTTTACCATGTGAGACTAGCTCTAGTAGTGGATCTCTTAGCCTATTAAATTTCAATTATAATATTTAATTCGGTGTCCGTGCTTTAATAGTTTCTATATTTAGTTAATTTAATTGGTATTTTAAAGTTACATAAAAAGTTTCCCGTTTTTGGCCGCTCTTTCAGGTTTGCGTATCGTTACATTGTTATTTTCAATTGCGTATATTTCTCGAAAACGGGAAAGTTTCGAAACGTCAGATCCCCACCATTGGATTAAGCGCCCTTGATACATCTTACAACAATGTTTCAAAATGAAAAAAAAAAAAAAACATTACCCCCCCCCCCCTGGAAACTCAAGTCTCTGCCTTCTTTTTACTTCCTTTTCCAAAAACGGAAGTATTGTATTCGCGAAAAAATTTTCACTCAAAATTCGGCCTTAATTTTCATTTTGCTCACCCCCGAATGAATGTTGAGTTTTTTTTCTGACCCAACCACACGTGGATATATGCCTAGAAACGTACAGACACCCCGAAATATCCATTTCGACGACCCCCGAGTTAATTACAACGAATTTTCTCGTGACGTCCGTATGTACGTATGTATGTGTGTATGTATCTCGCTTAACTCAAAAAGGGTATATCCTAAAAAGTTGAAATTTGGCACGTAGACTCCTAGTGGGGTCTAGTTGTGCACCTTCTCTTTTGGTTGCATTCGGATGTTCTTAAGGGGGTCTTTTGCCCCTCTTTGGGGGGAAATCATTGTTAATTTCGATGTAAACTCAAGTGGTGTTATAATTTGTCGGACACTTGGCGATATATCGCCAGTCTTTTGATCGCAAAGTTTTGTCGCCAACTTGACGAAAAATTTGGCGTTTTTTTTTTTAAATTTGGTTTCACTTTGGCCACTATTGGTGATATTTAGAGAGTAAACAATTGAATCACATTAAAATTGCCAAAAATGTGGAAATGACATTAAATTGGAGTAAATGGAAGTCATGTGATGCACACATCAGCTCGTTTTTTTAGTATTTCTTAAATATTCGCTTTTATGTTTTGAGAACGAGAGCATTAGATCTTTATACAATGTGTTGATTTTCTTTTCCTTGAAGTTTTGACTGAGAGCCAAAACTATATTATTTTGCGCATAAATTAGAGCGAAGCATAAAATTCACGATTTTGTTAGATTTCAAATAACATTTACTTCCTAAAGTTTGCTTTAAAGCCTTAAATCACACACTTAAGCTTGGTTTCAAAGTTTTAATCAGCAATTTCGAACATTAGATAATGGCCAGCAACACGGTGATGATTTGCTTCTAATTTCTGTATTTAATACACCCATGTTTGTGAAAATTACAACCCCAAGAAAGAATTATGCAAATGAACTGAAATTCACAGGGAGCGTATCGCAAGGTAAGATATGCAAATGATTAGAATTATAGAGACGTCGCGCATGCGTGGACCGAGTTACGCCCCCTGAACTGCGGCACAGACTCTGTATATAAAGAGCTGTAAAGGTTTTTGGAATCATTAAATGATTATCTGCCGATGGTACATGTTTCTCTAGTACTCAATATGCCTCGTCCAAAACGCAGAGCGTCATATGAACGTGTAACGGAGTTCGAATGGGGCTGCATGATCTGCATGCGTGAGGATGAAGTTACGTATAGAGTAATCAGTGCCCACACGTGGCGTAATGCCTCAACTGTGATGTGAAATGGTAAAAGATGGACAGAAGACGATGAAATTAGTCAAAGGGCTCGCACCAGCCCACGCAACCGAACGACGCCACGGGATTTTAGACACCTCACCCACCTAGCTGTGATGAATCGTATAGCGTCTTCTCGTAGGTTAGCACAACGTTGGAGTATAGCTACACACTTGTTGCATGCACAGTTCGTCGTCGTCTGCTGCTCCAGGGCTTGCATGCTAGGATTACCCTATACATGATTCTCTCTACATTTAACCATTGCCACTTCCGGCTTCAATGAGCCACCGATACACCCAATGGCGTGCGAACTAGCAACAGTTCATCTTCTCGGATGAGTCCAGATTTAATCTGCGCTATAACGATGGACGTGTACGCGTCAGACATTACACATGGGAGCGTCACCTCCCAGGGTGTGTAATCCGACGTCATACCAGCATAACGCCATACGTCATGGTCTGAAACGCCACTGAATATCAAGGGCAGTCCCATCTAGTCCAAATTACGAGTAAACTCAATAGCGAGCGTTACTTCAGGGACGCTGTGACGCTGGATGTATGGACGCCGTTTCTCCAGAACATTCCTGGTACAATGTTTCAGCAGGACAGTGCACGTCCACATGTCGCACGTAACGTACAAGTGTTCTTCGGTGCGTGGCAGGTTACGCTGCTTCCTTGGCCTGCCCATTCTCCGGATATGACGCCCGTCAAGCGTGTCTCGGATTGCGTTGGTTGGAGGTTCGCCCATGTGTCTCGTCCGGCAGTTGGTAAGGATGAACTTTGGCTTCAGATTGAAGCCATATGGGATGCTATTCCCAATCGTGACCTTCCGCACCTCTATGATTCGAAGCCAAAATGTGTACACGATTGCATAGCTGTGAGAGGTAGCTACATTCGATATTAATTTACGCGAGTTATTTTCACTTCATTAATTTCATTTTGATCGTTTGTTTGTAGTACTATGAATAATATGTTCAGTAAATTTATTCATTTCCAATGAGTCCTTCATGTTGCTGCAATTTTCACAAACATGAGTGTACATACAGCTTATTGTTCAGCAAAGGATTTATTCTTTGCTGCCTTTTTTATTATTTTTTCTGAATTATATATTGTTACTTTTCTTGTTCCAGTGTTCGACGTTTTTGACAAGTACATCGCACAACCAGTTGACATAAAAACGTCAAATGTCTACGACAAATACGACATACTAGAAGAAATTGGAACGTAAGTACCGCTAACATGTGATTTCTTAAAAAATTTTTCGTTTCGAGTGAATAGACCTTAGGTGTGTTTTATCAATGACAGCAGTATTAAACGTATGCTATTTTTTTAACTCAGTAAAATGTCCAAAATTGCTTTTTTTTTTCATTCACAGAGAAAATACTTGCAATTTTACAGGGACAATGCGCCTGTTGTTATTTACAATATCTTAGTACACTGTTAAAAAAGTTTCTGAAATTTTACGGTAAAAGTTACTGGCATCCATGTTGCCAGTAACTATTACCGTAAAATCCTATTTTACTGTAAAATTTTACGGTAGAATAAACGTGAGTTAAAAAACTCAAAATTCGAACTGCAGGTTCGATCTCGGGACCTTCGAAATGGCAGGCAGCTTTGCTGCCCACCATACAAGTTGGGACGCATCGAGAAAGGGAAATACGGTGTTATATGCTTTGTACTGTAAATTACGTGGTGTATCAACTGGCGCTGCAATCGTTTATTTTTCTTCGGTACAATTTACTGTAAATTTTTTCTGTATCGTAAACACTACATTTTACAGTAATATTTACCATAAAAGTTTCCTGAATTTTTAACAGTGTACAGCTTAATACGCTTTATGAATTTACAACAGACTCAAATAATATATTGTAACGGATCCGGCACGACTTTCAACTTTCTTGAAAGGACGACACAGTTCTTGATTAAAAACACAGAGAATTTATTTACACTATGTACAGGAAAGATCGTAAACAACTGCTAAATTAATCATCAGCAATTAAGCAAATATCACACAACACCGTAATCTCAACGGTTACACACGTATTTACTTCCAAATACGAAAAACAACACAGCGAAAAGCCTCGCAATAAACAGAGCTAATACACTCTCAGTACAAATTCTCAATCGAAACTAAACTTTTTATCACGCGGGACGCTTTTATAAACATCGAAAAGTTTCCACAACATTCGAAATCCTTCTCGAAATTCGTAGACCGTTATCTGATTTCATTCACAAATTTTATCAATGAAAAAAAAAAATAGGGGAATCGTATACTTCAGCCGAATGTACAGGGGCTGTATATTCATTACGGGAAACTATTTACAGATTACGTTACTACAATAATTACTATTTACAGAATTTGTAACAATATCATTAAATAATTATACTATTGGGAAAATCCCCGATGTGTGTTCAGAATGTGGCCAGTTTGCTTCATATTAGAAGTTTTGACCTCTGATATTTTTCAGTTTGTAATTTTTGATCAGTAATATTTGTTTCTGCATTTCGGCATCGAATAAAAGTTGCTAATAGAACGGGCAGTCGTTCACATTTTTTGTTTCTTCCAGGGGTGCTTTCGGTGTGGTCCACCGTTGCAGGGAGCGTAAGACCGGCAACATCTTTGCCGCCAAATTCATTCCGGTCAACCACCCTCTGGAAAAGTCCCTCATCAAGAAGGAAATCGACGTCATGAACCACCTGCATCATCCCAAACTGGTGCATCTACACGACGCATTCGAAGACGACGATGAGATGGTGCTTATTTACGAATTGTAAGTCTCAGTTTTCTTTCCGTTATTTTGAAAATACTAAAAATACAGTGACCTCTCACTTACACGCGACCAAAGGGGACAACGAAATTTTCGCGCACAAGTGAGATTCGCGCATAAATGAAAAACCCCAAAAATAAGCTTAAATACAGTAAGTTATCAACAGTTATAGTAATACTAATAGTACACTACTGATACTAATGAATAAATACGCACATCATTTCCATTTATGCATTGTAATTTAATAAAAATGTAAAAATTGAAGTTGCACGTTTTGTCATTTTTTATACACTGTAGAGTATGTAAGCGAATCCCCCAAAACCTAAAAACTGTCGCGTGATCAGTGTCATAGTCTGTGAGGATACAAAAGATCCTCGATAGGCTATGTCAATGCTTTCGCATCTAACCCGTTCTCCCCTCTTGATGTCAATCACAAGACTAACTGCACCCCAAATCGCACACTTGCGCGAAAAAAACGCGTTCTTGGAAACATTTTGAACCTTGGAATAAAGGTGTGTGAAAGCATTCCAAGAGACATCAAGAAGGGTACAAATCTTCCGATAAGCAAAGCATGAATAGGCGATTTAACTAAAACTTGAAAAATTTTTATCGCGCATAAGTGAAAGGTGCATTTTAGGTTTCGCGTATAAATGAACAAGAGTTAACATTGTTTTCCTATATCGCTGGCCGGGCCCGTGAGAAAAACGCGCATAAGTGAAAAATGCGTATAACAGAGGTCGCGTATAAGCGAGAGATCACTGTAGTAGCAATAATACTGTCCGACCATCGATTACATGGAAAGGCTAATATCCGGTTTATAGGCGGAAATGGACGCATCTATTAGTTTATAGGGGTGTTAGTTGGTTTGTTTCAGATGTGCACTTTTGCCTCTCTATTATTTAGCCTTAGTTTTGTAAAAATGAAAATTTGCTCATAGCAATATTTTTTAAATCTAAAGTATATTCGATCTATATTCTCACAGCAAAAGTTACTTGATTTATTTATTCACATCAAAATTTTGAGTTTACACCATTTTGCTTTTACGTTCCTGAACGAAATGAAAATATTTTATTTTCTTTTTGTTGTTTCCATGGTAACTATTTTCGTTTTCCCTTATTTTATTTTTGGGAATGGAATAAATGAATAAGGTACTGGTGACATTATAAAACGGTGCATCGAAATCCCATCCTTATTTTCCCTTCTCCCCAACCAGATTCATTCAGATGGAATCGTCTTTACTTGGCACATTGTCAAATTACATGCAATCCGTGGTCAAACAGTATTGCTAGTTATTTCTGAAGAGCACTTTCTTGTTGACAATGTGAGACAACCATAATAGCTGGAATTCAATTGTGCGGTTTGTTTTCTTTTGAAGCTTGAATAAAGTTTTACTGTGAATCTGTAATTTGAAATTTAACTTTCGCTTCTTTTATCTTCCTGTACGTTTTGTTCTGATTTCTTGAAATCTCGAAACAATTGGTGTTGTGTCCAAATGCAATGAGCGGACTTAGTTAAAACAAGGAGTAAGGAATTCCGAAAGAACTCGTGCACTGTAAAAAAAATTCCGAAACGTTACTGGTTATTTCCGTGGAACGTCTCGGGATTTCACACGTTTTCACCTATTTCCCCGTTAAAACAAGTATCTTCACAAAAAAGTTTCCTGAATCGCTACAAGTTGCACGCGCTCAGACTTTTCACTGTTGAGGAAAATATATTTAGCAACCAGTTTAAAGATTGAATGAGCGTGTTTATTAAGTGTATCGGCGTAAGGTTGTTACGGCCTATCTAGATTGACTAAGCTCCCAATGAGAGCGAAAAAGTCAATGGATAGCTACAGCTTAGCAAGGCAGGAATTGCAGGCAAGAGATATGCTTGGTTCCTTCTCGCATAGCCTTGTCCGTGGTCGCTCTGATTTTTATGGAGCCTTCTTGGTAAATCAGGAAGGTTCTGATCAATTACACTAAACCTACTCAATTTTTCTAGAAGGTTCTGGAGACATAACTGGCTTTAACAGGTCAGATTTCGCATTTCTTCAGAAAGTTTCAAGGTTAATTTCAGAAAGGTTACTGACCTTTAGCCGTAAACGTTCCTGGTTTTTCCAAGATATGTTACTGGAAGAAATTGGGCACTATTATCAGCTGCCTATTATTTTCCAGGAACGTTTCTGAATCGTTTTTACAGTGTGTACATTGCACCCTGCACCCGAAAAATATCAATTCTAAGTATTTTTAAACTCCAGTGCTTTGCACACAGTGAAAATTCTGATAAAAATGATCTTAGTTTTTTGCTACCTTAGAGAAATTCATTAGTGAGATTTTTAAATATTTGCAACGAAGAGGACTTTCATTAAAACCATATTTTGTTCACATTTTCCATTGGTAACTCAAAATTATGAACGAAGCACTTATATGAAGAGTATAGACTGCTTCAATTTTGAATTAGATAATGCTTTTCTGTTAAATTTTTTTCACACATAATCTTAATGCTTTATTTACTAGCAATCCTTTGGTTAATCAGAAAACAAATACAGTCGGATCTCCATACATCGAAGTAGCAAATTTCCGGAAAAAAATTCGATATACAGAAATTTCGTTATATAACGAAATTTCTGTATATCGAATTTTTTATATATAAACGATCTTATTTCATCATAAAAAGCTCCTAAAACATTCAAATTAAAGATAATTTTCGTGTATGAAACCCAGTTTCTAATTCATACGAGCATCGGATTAAATGAAAGTTAATAATTCAAAAATAAACAGAAATTCCACATTTTTGCTTCTTCATACATCTTCATTCTTCGGCAATTCAACTTGATCCGCAACATTAGGGGATTTTCGTTTTCAAAATGTAAACGAGAGAAAAGTCAAAATTCAATGTATACCTAACTTGAATAATCTTTACTGAAGCTAAAAGACTAGGAATGATAATCAACAGGCAAAAGGGATGACTTGAAATTGGTTTAACAGTGTTACTGGTTACAACTCAGATTTGAAATAAGCTTGAGGGAATTTAAGAACTCCAGAACGGAACTACCTAATCTACACACTTCTCAACCATAGATTCCTTAATCGTTTTGTAGCAACCTTTATAGTGAACATAATTTTCTCCCCTAACCTTCATTTTTCGTGAGACAAACAGTCTAAAGTGACAAAAAAAATCTACGAATGTCTCGCAAATTTTTTGATATGTGGAGATTTTCTCGATACACAGAAACAAATTTCCTACGTAATGAACATGGATATTTGCTGGGATTTCGATAAATAGATAATTTCGATAAGTGGAAGTTCGATATCTGGAGGTTCGACTGTATACACAAATGTTTATTGCATTTGACATCCATTATTTTGACAACTATTACTTGTTAAGTTGATGATCTATGTTTTCCAAACTGAAAACTACTATTATCTTTACATTTTCAAATGACTCTTTTACGTGATGACTTAACTTTCAGTCCGAACAAAGAATTTTACGTTATCTATGTTTTCTAGCATGGCTGGTGGTGAATTGTTCGAGAAAATCACAGACGACAACTACAACATGTCCGAAGCTGAAGTCATCAACTACATGAGGCAAATATGCGAAGGAATGAAACACATGCACGAGAAAAACATCATACACTTGGACATCAAGGTAAGCCCCATCATAAAATTTAAAAAAGTGGCATACTGGCTGACCATCGATTACATGGAAAGGCTAATATCCGGTTTATAGGCGGAAATGGTCGTATCTATTAATTTATAGGGATGTTAGTTGGTTTGTTTCAGATGGGCACTTTTGCCTCTCTAATATTTAGCCTTAGTTTAGTAAAAATGAAAATTTGCTCACAGCAGCATGTTTCAAATGTAAAGTTTATTCGATCCATATTCTCACGGCAAAAATTAATTGATTTATTTATTCACAACAAAGTTTTGAGCTTACCATTTTGCTTTTACGTTCCTGAACGAAATAATAATGTTTTCTTTTCTTTTTTTTTTTTTGTTTCCATGGTAACTATTTTTGTTTCCCCTTATTTTATTTTTGAGAATGCAATAAATGTATAAGGCACTAGTGACATTATAAAACGCGTGCATCAAAATCCCATCGTTATTTTCCCCTCTCCCCTGCTGGATTCGTTCAGATGGAATCGTCTTTACTTGGCAGATTGCCAAATTACATATAATCCGTGGTCAAACAGTAGCATGGGGTTTACATATAGTCGGGGTGGAAGATTGAGTTTGAGCAATAAGTTACCACTCTAAAGCCAGGTGATTTCAGTACCGATTAGAGTTGATAAAATTTAACATTTTTAATAACTTATTCTTTAACGGCAGGAGAAGAAATATTTCCACATTTTTGCAAAGAAAAAAGTACTAAAAGCAAAGAAGTTCTAATTTCTAAGGGGGGGGGCTTGGGCCCCCACTTGCCCTCCATATGGGCGCTTTTGTTCTGTACTCTTGATTGTTGGAGTTTTTTTTAATTATTTAACTGAATTCTTTTTGCATTTAATATTTTTACGTCGACTTAGTTTTTCGAAAAGCTTTGGGTTAGCTTAAAAAATGTGAACATTTTCTCATACCACATTTAGTTACCACAAAAATCCTAAACCTAATTTGTGAATTCTTCTCTTCCAACAGCCAGAAAACATCATGTGCCAGACGAAGACGGGCAACGCCATCAAGTTGATCGACTTCGGCCTGGCGACGAAGCTCGACCCCAACGAAGTGGTCAAGATTTCGACCGGCACCGCGGAGTTCGCAGCCCCGGAGATCGTTGACCGCCAGGCAGTCGGTTTTTACACCGATATGTGGGCTGTTGGTGTACTCGCTTACGTTCTGTACGTATAAGTTTAACTAATTTCGATTTTACAATGCTTAACGTTTTAAACTAGAGTAAACTATATTTTGAGGCTAATATAATGCTTGCATGCTCGCCTTGTTTGCCCAATATCATCTAAACTACATTTCCAGTTGGTATAATAAATAACTTAATGACCAACTTGTTGAACAGGAGCAGGAACCTGAATCTTTACTAATGATAAAGCTGAAAGTCTGTATGTCTGGATCTCTGGATATCCGAATATCTGGATCTCTATTTGTTACGCGCATAGCGCCTAGACCGTTTGGCCAATTTTCATGAATTTTGTCACGAAATTAGTTCGTAGTATAGGGTTGAGCACTTCGAAGTGATTTTTCGAAAATTCGACTTCGTTCTTTTTCTATTGTAATTTTAAAAACATTTTATCGAGCAAATTACCATAACGTGGACGAACAATTACCATAACGTGGACTAGCAAATTACCGTAACGTAGACGAGCAAACTACCATATGTGACCATGGGCGAGAAAATTAACACAGCAATGTGGTGAGAAATTCATCATCCATTATTTGTAAATATAGAGGCGAAACAAATGATCTTTTAATTTTCTACCGGGCAAAGCCATAAGGGTACCACCAGGGGTACCGTTAAGGGTACCGTTAAAATATAACTCCACTTAATATGAAAATTATATATATAGGTGGAGATACAAGAGACTACCTAATTTGCAGCAGCTAACTGCTCTTAGAATGCAGGTTACGAATTTAACTTTTCTAACTTCTCTGATAACATTTTTACAGATTGTTCTCTGTCGAAGAGTTGAAACTTTTTGAAAACTTTTTACTTTAACAAAAATTGAAATAATATAACAAAAATGAAATAATAAACGGGAGAGTCTTTTACAGTCTCTATCGTTTTTTGTAACCTAAGGTGTATCCGCTAAGGAGTGGGATAAAATGAGGAAAAGGATTTTAAGAAATGGTCTTGAATATGCACGTTACATTATTTCCACGGCCAATTGTGATTCAGGAAATTCTGAAGTCTTATTGGTTTTAGAACCGTTTCTTAAACATTTAAGCTTCCCAGTTGCAAAATTCTTAATCTTAATATCAAGTAAAGTGAACTTTGCCGCCAACTAACCTATGAAAAATTCCATTCTAAAGTGTTTGTCAGTGCCAAGCGGATGAAGGAAATAGGGTGGTTTCCCTTTCAATCGTTCGACCTGTTGTAGTTTTTTTTTTTTTTTTTTTTTTTTTTACTTAAGCCTATTGGTGTTATTTGTACTACTTAACAAAAGGGGTGATTTCCCTTTAAACCGGTCAAAATGTTTTAGTGTTTTTTTTTTACTTTCGCCTAATGGCGTTATTTGTACATTTTCAACAATTATACCACTATTAGAAATGTGTACGTGAAGCGACATTTTGTTTGAAGCAGCTATAGGTAGTTATCAAAATAATGGAAACATCTCTGAATAAAAGTGACATTTTGGAATTTGCTTCGTACGTAATAAAGAATAAAACTCGATATCTGTTTTTTAATAAATAGCAATGGACATATTCTGGTAATATATGGTGGATTAACTGAAGTTCTGAACGTCTTGGATTTTTTTCAAGCGCGTGAAATATCGAGCCTCTCAAATTTTAAAAGAGGCCAAATTGTTGGAGCGCGTCTAGCTGAAGCAAGTGTAACCAAAACATCTCAACTTTTTGGTGTTTCTAGAGGTACAGTATCTTACGTCATGACAGCATACTCGCAGCGCGGTAAGACAAGCTCGGCAAAGCAAAATAGTGGACGGAAAGAGAAGCATAGTGAAAGAAACCTACGGTATTGAAGAGGATTGTAAAGTCTATAAAAAACGAACAATACCAGCAAAAATGACCAGAGAACTCTATCACCATCTGGATTCACCAGTGTGAGTGATTAGAGTCAGAAGGCACCTTTATCAACAGAACATTTACAACAGAGTAGCGATTCCCGACACACTTGTCACAGAGTGTTTCCATTATTTTGATAACTACCTGTATATATAAATAGTCATAAAAATAATGGCTCATGAATGACGCCTTCGTGACCAAGTATTCTCTTAACTACAGATTGAGTGGTCTTTCACCTTTCGCTGGAGACAATGACGTCGAAACGTTGAAAAACGTTCGTGCCTGTGACTGGGAATTCGATGACGAAGCGTTTGCTCACATTTCCAATGAGGGCAAAGATTTCATCAGCAAACTCTTGGTGCGCAACAAGGAGTAAGTTTATCTTCATCACATTACCTTATCATTTGATCATTGAATTATTTTAATGTTAAAATTGTATTTCGTGTATTTATAGCAAGAGGATGACCGCCCACGAGTGTCTAGAACATCCATGGCTGAAGGTAATTTTGAAGTCATTTTATATGTTACATTTTTTTCTAAGTGTTAAGCGCCAGAAAAAAAGCACCTGGAAAATATACATTTACAAAGAAAATGACTAATTAGCAGCAAGACGCAAAAATCTAAAGTTTGTTTTATAATAATAGGAACATATATTTGAAGTTATTTTATGGATGAAGTAAAATACTGCAATTCGAGATGCTTTAAGTATATTATTCTATAAATTACTCAATAAAACAATCATTTTGAAATTTCGAATTAACATTTCAAATCTTTTTCCGGGCGGAAGAGAAAGGGAGAAAGGAAAGAATAGCAGTTTGCAATACTTGGTTTAACCCGGTATGAAAAGTAGAGGGAAAAAAATGAGTTGGAAGAAAAAAACGAGAACACTCATAAAATTACATACAAACTTTATTAAAGATAAGAAAATAGTATTGGCTTACGCAATCTACTTGCTAGTAGAATAGTTTTCAATAAATATTGAAATTTAATTTTAACTCAGAAACTAATATTATGGTTTAAAAAATTTTAAACTCAAGTAGCTTTTCACTTTTCTAAATTTTTAAAATTACTCGATATTTCACAAAAAATAAATAAATAAATATAAATAAATAAAATCTTTGTTCTTTATTATGCACTTGATTTTTTAAATGAAAACTTAAACGTACTGACTTTCATTTATTTGTTTCTTACTTATCTATATTGAGTTTTATAAATAAAATATATGAATGTGTCGTGCTTGTACATAGATTAAATGTAGTCTTAGAACATAATATGCACATTAAGTGCAAACTTCAAAGTCTTTTTCATCATGAGCTTACGCACACTATTTGTTTATTATCTGTAGTAAAACACTTTTCTCCTTAGTAAAAACCGTGCACTACTGTTGCTAGTTGATTAAATAATTATCAGTAGTCATCATTTTAAATAAATGAGTGTTTAGAATTTTTGATTTCTGGAATTGTTAATCATCGAAGGACGCAATTTACAAAAATCCCTTTTGCATTCAAGCAATACTTATTGAAAATGCTTTTTATGGATTAAAAAAAAAATAATGCTGATTTTTTATTTATAGCAATTGTAACTACTTCTGATTTGCATGTTTTTAATCATTATGTTTAGTTAACGAGCTGGAAAAATTTGCTTACTTCCTTATTACTCCTCGTCCCACTTTTTCATATCACTTTTCTTAGCAAACAGGCTTGTTGCAAATCTTTCAGAAAGCACGTGCATCAATGTAATTCTAAACATAACCCATTTGTGTAAAAATGAATTTTTTTTCTTTAAATTTCACGATTTGTAATGGTGTATTTTTCTTTTCTAATTTAGGGAGACTTGACTCATGATACCAAAGTTCGCATTCCAAGCAGAAGATACGTCAAGTTCAGGGACGGCATGCGGGAAAGATACGTAAGTTTTTACCATATATTCTTTTTGAACTTAAAAAAACTTTTCGGTAAAAAGATATAAATGTACAAATATGATCTAAAAGTATGAAGTTACGCATCATGCGTTGTCAATTGCTTTTGAAAGAGTTGTAACTTAGGAGACAGTAAGAATGTGCTGCCTCTTAACCCCTTCAGTCGGAATTATGAAATATTGGACCAAAACTGTTGATATTTGGTACACATTGTACTATGGTAAAGGGTATCTTATAGACAAAATTTTGAGTTTGTAGGAGAAAAATTAAAAGAGTTATGTCACGTCCAATATTCCGGACTTATATTTTTGAAATCAAATATTTCATATACAAAAACGATAAAATACCGAACCAACTTCATTATAAAATGTTCTACAAACAATTATAAAAATAATATATGCGTTTGAAACGATTAATTAAAGATTATATATTTTTAAAAAAATCAGGGAAAAAACCTCGCTTTTCAGATGAAAATCCATGGTTGGAAAAATGAACCACTCTGTATCTCTCAATCCTTATATGACAGTGTTGTCAATCCCAAAACGAAAAATCATTTCACATATTATAATAAGTAGAATGTAAAGAATCAACTACAAAAAAAAATCAACTAATTAAATCAATTATTAAATGATTAGCAGCTGTTTAAAGTGTATGTCCGGTATACCGGACACCAGGTCTGAAGGGGTTAAAACTGAAACTTCTGAGAATTTTGAAAATCAATATGCATTCATATTTTCTCCTTTACTAAGGCAAAGTTTCACCTTAACTTGACAGAATTTCTGAAATTCTTGAATTTTCGAAGATAACGAAAAAAGAAACTGATAAACTATTGGTTTCAATTATTTTATCTCCAAAATTTTAAATTTTTTTTAAAAATAAAGTCTAAGTAGATCTGATGAATGGGCATGCCCAAATATGTTTAGACTGACATAATAAACATTATTTTTCTATTTGATCTCAATTTTTTCAAATTTTCAATGAAATGAATTGTGTCATTCTAGGCCGATTCCTGGAATAACTGTTTACTACCATTTGGTCACATTGCAAACTACAGTTCCTTACGAAAGCTACAGCAAGAAAAGTACAAAATTCACGATTTCTATTTTGGTAAGTTCCTTCAGAAAAATGATAACAAAGAAAAACACCTCACCTGCTGAGGTTTTAATATTAAATTAAAAGGAAATCGAAGTTCAACTCGGTGCATTTTGATTTAAAAATAGCTTTTATTGGTGAAATTTAAGTCTTCCATACAGCGTTAAAGATTCAGCTAAAAAAATTAAAGCTCAGTTTAGTGCATTTAGACTAAGACATAACATTCAGTTTCCTTGAGTGAATTTACACTCTAGCGTGGAACAAAGATTCAGCTAAAAAAATGAATTAAAGCTCACTTTAGTGCATTTAGACTACACTGTTAAAAATTTTCCGGAAAATTTACGGTAATTGTTACTGACATCCATGTTGCCAGTAACTATTACCGTAAAAATCAAATGTTACTGTAAAATTTTACGGTTTCCTCGGTAGGCCACAGCAACCAGTTGGCGCTGGGATCGCTTATTTCTCCGGTATAAACTACCGTAAAAATCAGCGATGCGTCGGCGATGCAATTTTACAGTAACAATTACCAAAAATTCTTCCTGAATTTTTAACAGTGTAAGACATAACATTCAGTTTCCTTGAGTGAATTTCACTCTAGCATGGAACAAAGATTCAGCTAAAATAATAAGTTCGAACTCAGTGCAGTGCACTTTGATTATAAACATGAAATTCGGGCCTGTTAATTGAATTTAAAACGGGCATAAAATATGAAAGATTCAGTCAAAAGAATGAGTTCGAACTCAATGCAATACATTTTGGTTACATCTGTGAAATTCAGTACAATTGGATGCATTCAAGGCCGAGGACAAGATGAATCCGCGAGTAGGTAGAATTAAGTGTCTAAGTAAACTCGTTGTTGAATGTCGTATGTGGTACAGGAATGTTTCCAATAGAGCCGAACCTTATTGATTCCCAAAATGATAATGATTTTTACCTCTTAACAGATCGTTTGCAAGCCGCTCCTCGTTTCGTCATCCGTCCCCAGAGCACGTTCTGCTACGAAGGACAGAGTGCCAAGTTCTTCTGCAGAGTCACAGCACCAGCACCACCCACGGTGTCTTGGTAAGTTTATCTTAGTTCTCATTTTATTTCGTTATAACGCAGGGAATATCATTAATCACTATAGAGTAACGAAGTAAATTACAGCTGAAGGCCCATCATTGACCTGAAAGTGTTATGTAGCTTAGGCATAAGAATCATTTTTTGATTATGATGCATCTGCTAAAGAAAATCAGAAAACGTGAATATTTAGTGAGGTTTAAGAAAATGGCAAACGCTATATTACAATTTTTTGCTTACAATAAAGTCGAAGTTACTTTTGTATGTATTTTACATGTAAATACTTTTGTCCATCATTCCATACAAAATTCTTCTTGTATTTTGAATACATGTAATTTTTGTATTTGATCTCTATACAAGTACTTCTGCGTTTTATACATAAGTACATTTGTATTTTTGTACATGTAAGCGTAAGCACTTTTGTATTTTTAAACGTTTAAGAGATTTCGCAATTTTATTTTAAAGAATCCAAGTGAGCTCCAGTGCTTTCACATAAACTAAAGATTTTCCCCCAGAAATTTGAATACAGCTGAGTGTCGATAATCCTGGTTGAATGCAGATACAATTAACAAAAAATCCGGACAATCGGACAACTTTAGAAACGGAAAAGACAATGCGTTTTTTGGGTAACCTCCCTTCACCCTTTTTCCAAGCTTAGGACTGGCCTCAACTGTAGTAAAGAATACTACAAATGGGCTGTTTAGAAGTTAATTTTTAAACTTTGACAGTTCTAACAGAAGTACACATAGATTTTATCTCATGTAGTGCATAAACTGTAGAGTCACTGCGCTTTTTGGAAGAGATGTCAGGGAAAAGGCATGGATCTTGATTGATCTAGTTCATTTGGACTCGAAGCTCTACATTACCTTTTACTTCCTTTAACAAAAAAAGGAAGTATTGTATTCGCGAAAAAAAATTCACTCAAAAATCGACATTAATTTAAATGTTGCTCACCCCCGAATGCATGTTGAGTTTTTTTTCGACACGACCACACGTGGATGAGTGTATAAGAACGTATAGACACGCGAAATATCCATTTTGACGATTCCCGAGTTAGTTACAACGAGTTTTCTCGTGACGTCTGTATGTACGTATGTGCGAATGTGCGTATGTATGTCGCATAACTCAAGAACGGTATGTCCTAGAAAGTTGAAATTTGATACTTAGACTCCTAGTGGGGTCTAGTTTTGCACCTCCCCTTTTGGTTGCATTCGGGTGTCTCTGAGGGGGTCTTTTGCCCCTAATGGGGGAAATCATTGTTAATTTCGATGTAAACTCAAGTGGTGTTACAATTTGGCGGACACTTGGCGATATATCGCCAGTCTTTTGGTCGCCAAGTTTTGTCGCCAACTTGGCGACAAATTTAGCGATTTTTTTTTTTTTTTTTTTTGAAATTTGATTTCACTTTGGCCACTGTTGGTGATATTTAGAGAGTAAACTATTGAATCACATTAAAATTGCCAATAATGGGAAAATGACATTAAATTGGAGTAAAAGGAAGTCATGTGATGCACACATCAGCTCGTTTTGCTTAAACTTAATTCAAGCGTATTAATGGTTTCTATTTTTGTAGGTACCGCGACAGTGGCGAGCTGAGGCAGAGCGTGAAGCACATGAAGAGGTACGAGGGCAACGACTACTACTTCGTCATCAATCGCTGCAGACTGGATGACAGAGGGGAGTACATCATCAAAGCAGAAAACCACTACGGCACCAGGGAGGAACCAGTCTTCCTCAACGTGCACTGTAAGTTTGTTTCAGGGTTCGTACGCCTCCTGAAAATCCTGAAAAACTCCTGAAATTTAAATTTTTTCTTCTAAGGGCCCTTAAAACTCCTAAAATTTTGTTTTAACCTCCTGATTTTTCTCCTCTCCTCCTGAAAATAGTTTTCAACAACAATAGCTAATTTTAATTCCATGTCATCTCCGTTTATTCAGCCATATTGAATCGCTGGCAACCAATCAAAGTTCTTGTATTATACAGATTACCCAGTGCTTTTCGCAAAGACATGGGGTGTGTTCGAACCGACTGACCTGTTACTCTGCTCAAACATGCCCATTACGGTTACTGATTGTAACTGCCACTGTAAGTTTGTTTCAGGGTTCGTACGCCTCCTGAAAATCCTGAAAAACTCCTGAAATTTAAATTTTTTCTTCTAAGGGCCCTTAAAACTCCTAAAATTTTGTTTTAACCTCCTGATTTTTCTCCTCTCCTCCTGAAAATAGTTTTCAACAACAATAGCTAATTTTAATTCCATGTCATCTCCGTTTATTCAGCCATATTGAATCGCTGGCAACCAATCAAAGTTCTTGTATTATACAGATTACCCAGTGCTTTTCGCAAAGACATGGGGTGTGTTCGAACCGACTGACCTGTTACTCTGCTCAAACATGCCCATTACGGTTACTGATTGTAACTGCCACTGTAAGTTTGTTTCAGGGTTCGTACGCCTCCTGAAAATCCTGAAAAACTCCTGAAATTTAAATTTTTTCTTCTAAGGGCCCTTAAAACTCCTAAAATTTTGTTTTAACCTCCTGATTTTTCTCCTCTCCTCCTGAAAATAGTTTTCAACAACAATAGCTAATTTTAATTCCATGTCATCTCCGTTTATTCAGCCATATTGAATCGCTGGCAACCAATCAAAGTTCTTGTATTATACAGATTACCCAGTGCTTTTCGCAAAGACATGGGGTGTGTTCGAACCGACTGACCTGTTACTCTGCTCAAACATGCCCATTACGGTTACTGATTGTAACTGCCACTGTAAGTTTGTTTCAGGGTTCGTACGCCTCCTGAAAATCCTGAAAAACTCCTGAAATTTAAATTTTTTCTTCTAAGGGCCCTTAAAACTCCTAAAATTTTGTTTTAACCTCCTGATTTTTCTCCTCTCCTCCTGAAAATAGTTTTCAACAACAATAGCTAATTTTAATTCCATGTCATCTCCGTTTATTCAGCCATATTGAATCGCTGGCAACCAATCAAAGTTCTTGTATTATACAGATTACCCAGTGCTTTTCGCAAAGACATGGGGTGTGTTCGAACCGACTGACCTGTTACTCTGCTCAAACATGCCCATTACGGTTACTGATTGTAACTGCCACTGTAAGTTTGTTTCAGGGTTCGTACGCCTCCTGAAAATCCTGAAAAACTCCTGAAATTTAAATTTTTTCTTCTAAGGGCCCTTAAAACTCCTAAAATTTTGTTTTAACCTCCTGATTTTTCTCCTCTCCTCCTGAAAATAGTTTTCAACAACAATAGCTAATTTTAATTCCATGTCATCTCCGTTTATTCAGCCATATTGAATCGCTGGCAACCAATCAAAGTTCTTGTATTATACAGATTACCCAGTGCTTTTCGCAAAGACATGGGGTGTGTTCGAACCGACTGACCTGTTACTCTGCTCAAACATGCCCATTACGGTTACTGATTGTAACTGCCACTGTAAGTTTGTTTCAGGGTTCGTACGCCTCCTGAAAATCCTGAAAAACTCCTGAAATTTAAATTTTTTCTTCTAAGGGCCCTTAAAACTCCTAAAATTTTGTTTTAACCTCCTGATTTTTCTCCTCTCCTCCTGAAAATAGTTTTCAACAACAATAGCTAATTTTAATTCCATGTCATCTCCGTTTATTCAGCCATATTGAATCGCTGGCAACCAATCAAAGTTCTTGTATTATACAGATTACCCAGTGCTTTTCGCAAAGACATGGGGTGTGTTCGAACCGACTGACCTGTTACTCTGCTCAAACATGCCCATTACGGTTACTGATTGTAACTGCCACTGTAAGTTTGTTTCAGGGTTCATACGCCTCCTGAAAATCCTGAAAAACTCCTGAAATTTAATTTTTTTTTCTTCTAAGGGCCCTTAAAACTCCTAAAATTTTGTTTTAACCTCCTGATTTTTCTCCTCTCCTCCTGAAAATAGTTTTCAACAACAATCGCTCATTTTAATTCCATGTCATCTCCGTTTAGGCAGCCATATTGAATCGCTGGCAACCAATCAAAGTTCTTGTATTATACAGATTACCCAGTGCTTTTCGCAAAGACATGGGGTGTGTTCGAACCGACTGACCTGTTACTCTGTTCAAACATGCCCATTACGGTTACTGATTGTAACTGCCACTAGAGAACGAACCAAGAGCATGTGCTAGTTTTTGTGTTAACAGCAACAGCTATTAAGCATAATTTCTATATTGTTAATTAGTAGAGCTATTGTTATTTTGTAGTATATTTAGTACTGATAATATGCCGATATATCTAATATTTTGTGTATTCCTGTTATTTTCAAATAATTTGAATCCAATTTTTAATTCTTTTTTTTTTTTTGATTGAATAGTGTGTGAAAAAAAATGACTAATTGATTAAAAATTTGACAGCAAAGTAGATTAAATGTTACTGAAACTAATTTTCTTGTAAAAACCGCTCGTGTTATTACTCCTGAAAATTTTGCTTTTGACTCCTGAAAACTCCTGAAATTCATTTTGTCTGGAAGAGTATGAACCTTGTTGTTTGCACTTGGCCTTTTGCGAATAAACCGACTAGGGCTTTTTTTCTTCATTTATTTGAGTTTATAGTATTGCACTGCCGTAGAGACGGTAAAGTGCAGCATCTGCAGAAATGAGTTTTTGATATATTTGATCAAACGCGTTTCGGTTTATATACTAACA
Organism: Uloborus diversus; assembly: GCF_026930045.1. Lineage (NCBI taxonomy): Eukaryota > Metazoa > Arthropoda > Arachnida > Araneae > Uloboridae > Uloborus > Uloborus diversus. The sequence goes on from NC_072732.1 coordinate 15,126,775, forward strand.
ATAGGGATATTTTGGAATTTCACGTTTTTTTAGAGTTTATTTTCTGCAGAAACCAAATTAGTAAGCTTGCACATTAAAGCTAACGTACAATCGATGACAAAAAGGCAAAAAAATGAAAGATTTGTAGGGGTGCTCACCAAGGGAGGAGGGAAGGGGGTCATGGCGCAGATTGCGCCATTGAAATTTTTAGGGAAGGGGGATGTTTTGAGTGGTATTTCCCCCTTTTTTAGAGGAGGTTATTGCTTTTTTTGGGGGGACGGGGGGGTCTTCGTGATTTTTAGTGCTGTTCGCCCTTGCTTGAAGGGGGGGCACCCCTGTAGTTCCTGTGCTTTACTCTTCCTCGAGCAGTACGCTATATTATTATCGGACTTTTGTTTTTGAGGAGCATTCGACTTTGTGAAGAAGAGTATTTCTTTCTTTTCTCTTTGGCATACTGGTTGATTGGTTCGTTTGCGGTAATTTAGTTTAGGTTAATACAAAAGAGGTGAAACACAAGAAAGCATTTTCATTTTGAAGCATTCTGCGCGAATAAATTTTTACTCACAGTACACCTCTAAGTACTAAGCCTAACCAAGTGACTGCTGCTTCGTTCGAAGTGCCAAGAAGTTAATATAGTCAAATTGACTAAAATTTCAAAAATTTTCAAAAATAAATTATGTACCATATTTACGTTAACCTTTGCTTACCATGTTTTCTACTCATTTTAGCTGTTCCTATTGACATTCCAAAGGTTGTTCTTGATGAACCAGTAAGGTAAGTCAACTTTTAATGTAAATTTGTGAATTTATCTCTCTCACTGATTTCTCCATTTCAGTAGTACCAAATGATCAGGAAAATTGCAAAATGTCGAACGCTCTCTACATATAATACTCTTTTTTTTTTTTTTGAAGGAAACGGCAGGACTTAGGGCCCAGTATAACGTACGAAGAGCCGAAGGATTGTCCGCCTCTGTTCACCTTCCTTCTCAGGCCTCGAGTCATCCAAGTGGGAATCGGGGTTAAACTTCTTGCCTGTGTCTCCGGAAAGCCCTTGCCAGACGTAAGAAAACATTTTTTTTCCACAATCACGATAAGTGCCAAAGAGAACTTAACCTTCAAACAGTTTTTAGAAAAAAAAAAAAAAACTTTTCAAAATTATCTCTCTGTTATCTATTTAGTCTAACTTATGTAAGAAATACTTAAATGGGCCGTGGTAGCCCGATCGGTAGAGTGTCGGATTCGGGGTCGGAGGGTCCTGGGGTCGAACCTCGATGGTCGAAGACCCACCGTCGTCATTAAAGGGGACTGGGCGATGTTAAATATGCTCGTGGTCTCAATGTCCTCCAAGTGAAATGATACCTCTGGGGGTGCTAGCACCAGGTAGCTATTAGCTCCTGGACTAGTTCTAAATTCTCATTAACTGTTCGATCCGGTGATGGTGCTGCCATCTATCGGTATAAAAAAATAATGGAGGCAAGGCACTTAGTATGCAGTCCTCGACATAAATACAGTTGTAGTCAGTTGTGACTCTGAATAGGAATAGGAAATACTTAAATAATCATTTTAAGTGTGAGAAATATAGAAAAGCTTTGTGCAGAAATGTAACATGAAACTTAACAACAACCAATTTGCAGAGGACTGCAAATTTGTGTGATTGAACAATGTTATTTTTTCTGTTACTTTTAAGTACGGTTTACAGTTTAAAAACCTTTTGGCAACATTAGGCTCTAATTTAAACGAACTAATGTGTGCATCACATGACTTCTTTTTACGCCAATTGAAAGATAACAGTGCCTTGGAGTAAGCAAGGAAACACTAAATGCCTTAACTCCTAGTTTTTGGGAATCGAAGCAAAACAACGCTTTACACTGATTTATTTCCCCATTATTGGTAATTTTAATGTGATTCAATGGTTAACGTTTTAAATATCGCCAATAGTAGTCTAATTAAAACCAGATTTTTAAAAAAAAACGCCAAATTTAGAGTCAAATTGGCGACAAAACTTGGAAACCAAAAGCCTGGAGATGTATCGCCAAGTGTAAGTCAAATTATAATACCACTTGAGTTAGCATTGTAAACCCCACTAGGAGTCTACTTACCAGATTTCAACTTTCTGCGGCACACCGTTTTTGAGTTATGCGAGATACGCACATACGGACGTCACGAGAAAACTCGTATTTTAACTTGGGGATTGTCAAAATGGATACTTCGGGTGTTCATACAGTCTTAAGTGTATTAGACGGTGGTCGGGTCGAAAAAAAGAAAAAAGAACTCTACATTCATTGGGGGGTAAGCAAAATGGAAATTAAGGTCAATTTTTGAGTGAAAACTTTTTTGCGAATACAATACTTCCTTTACTATGTAAAAGGAATTAAAAACAACCAATAGTTGCGAAAAATATCCTTAAACAATGGCAAATATTGTAGCTTACTGTTTATGGTTCCGGATGTTATTTCTTATAGAATTACATGAAGAAAGCATTTTCAAGCGTACCAAACGAAATTAAACGTACATTTTGAGTTACCAAAAACGATTATTTTTTAAATAAATTTTAACCAGTAGAAGTTAGAAATACGATTAGCTTCGAAAGTTCAAAAGATATATTTTTTTAAAGTTTAAGTTTCGGTTTTTAATACGGAGCATTTGTAACAGCGTTTTAGTAACAACCTTTATGAAAGTTCTGAGAATGTTGACTGACCTTTGATCGCTTAGAATGAGAGTGACTCACTTGACCATTTTCCATTTTAGATCCGATGGTTCAAGGATGGCCGGGAAGTGGGCAAGCACATGTACAGTGTTTCATTCAACGACGGTGTCGTGGTCTTGGAGATTCCTTCTTGCACACTGGAAGACGCTGGCACCTACATCTGTACGGCAACCAATTCTCTAGGAGAAGACAGAACCACATGTACAGTGAGGGTGGAAGGTATGGTTGGAACATGGCTTTAAAGAATTTACGCCAAAAAGTGTTTAAGGAAAAAAAAATGGATTTTTTTTATTGCATTTATGGTAATATAACCAGCAAATGGACACTTGAGCGAAATTTTTCTTTCACAAAGTCATAACATCGTTATAAACTGTGACATTTAGTTCGTGATAGTAAAAACATTTTTAATCGTATATGTAGAGTAGACTGGGGCACGTTTACGCGGATTTTTTTCAATGAATTTTCTAAATTTCACTAGCTGCGTGCCCGGCGTTGCACGGGCTACTTAAAAATGAAAAAGATGTCCAATTGATGTTTTACTCTGACATAAGTTTCTAAAGCGCTAAGGAGTAAATAAATACGCGTAATGCAAGGTTTGCAAAGCACCAGTAGAGCATATTTTTGGCAAAAATCTCTTTAACGTTAATCATAGTTATCAATGACACAAGTTATGAGTATTTTCAATTAGCACAAAAGATGAAAATATATGCAATATCAACTATAATCTGTGCTCACGTTAAAATGAATTACATCTGATAGCCTATATCTGAAATATTTATGTACAATTAGAATAAGCTTTTTACGTAAAATGACACACACTTTTTGGTTGATTACGTGAAACGAAAGCACCAAGACTAAATAAATACCAATAAGCATTCATTTAATACCAAGTCATCAGATTCCAATTTATCTTTAGTTAAAATCCTTAAAAACAATATTTTTGTTCAACTCTGTTTCACTTAAAGAAATCCAAACAATCTTAATTTAACATGTTCTTTTAACGATACAAACTGTATTTCAAAAATAGAAACAGGAAGGAAAAAGAGAGTTATTACAATTCGAAAACTCACCCATGTGACGGGAAAAGGTCCAACAAAATAAACATAATTAGTCACACTTCCTAAATGTACCAAAATATGAGGCCGGTGAACGATACACTTACACTACAATCAATAAACATAGCTAAAGAAACAACTTTCCTATGCTGAAAAGAGTTAAGAACGTTGAATGTAAAAATTAAAAAAAAAAAAGACAGACGATAAAATAAAGGCTATGTCCGAATAGTGCAACAAATTTTAAACTAATTTAAAATGAAATTCTAGATGGAAACGTTGTTTTAAGATTTGGACAGCAGCCAAAAAATCTTTTAAAAGAATTATTAGAATTTTACTTGCTTACCCATATGCAAAATGGCAACAGGAAAGAAATAAAAATTCCTGAATAACGTTATGTTAATTAACGTTTTAATTAATATCTCCGCTAATTAAAGTCGCACAATTACGAGATTGGTCCTATTGTTTTCTTTGGAAAATTTCGAATTGATCGGTATCTCGTTTGACTCTCGATTCGCAGCGGTTCTCGAGAAGATCGATCTTCAGACAGACAGACAGACAGACGGGCGCGAACAGATTTTAATATTATAGTGGATGTTTTAACTTAGAAAATATTAGACATTGCGGTTTTATGAAGCGGTTAATGGAGTCAAAATTAAGTATGTTCAGTTGTGTGTCAGCTTGTGTTTTTAACCGTTAAAAGAATTATTTTTGAGTTCAAGTCGGTTGCGTAAACTTGCCCCGGGCACGGGGCACGTTTATCTTGACACTTTACAAGGTTATGTTAGTGTTTCGAACATAATGTCACACCATTGTTAAAATAAAGCAAATTTATAACAGAGTGAATAGTGTACAAAGTAAAAGCTGAACGGGCATGCAGACAGCACTACATGATTGTAAGCTATAAGATACGAATTTGTAACTCTATTCAAAATTAAACGGTGATTTTCAAAACTATAAATAGCCTGAAAATACTAAAAGTTTTGAGACAGTTTGGAGCAAAAAAAGCGTCAGGGCACTTTTAGAAGTAAGACACAGTAAGATAAAGGTGCTCAGACGTCAAAGCGTAAACTTTCCCCGTCACCAAGTTTGGATTCATTTTTAACGTGCCAAAGAATATAATAACATTTTAGTGCATAGAAATAAACTTCTCAAAAAAGGATAAAATTCTGCTAATTTTTATATATTTGTTCTTTTTTAACTAAGTATTATTTATTCACGATAAGCTTCAAAACGTTCAACTCAAAATTTACTCGACTTGGTAGAAAACAGATCATTCTTTCTGCGTGCTAGACCGAAGCTCGATTGATGCTAAAAACTTGTGAGAATATTTGCTAGGGAGCAGTATCAATTTGTAATGACCGTTGGCCCTCCATTTATAATTCGTTTTGAAAAAAGGGCACTGCGTAAACGTGCCCCATGCGCAAACGTGCCCCGGTCTACACTAATTATTAAACAAACTCGGAGAGCTTTTTTTTGGGGAGGGGGGGGGGGGTTAAAGGAAATGTGGTGCTTTAATTCAATCAATGAACACGTCTATCTAGTGGACAAACACAACTTATTCTAGTCAACGATTACGAGGGATTTTTGTCTGAAACCAAAGTTTCATTGAGTCTTCTTTGCTGTTCTTATTTCGCCTCCTTTTTTAGGTTATTCTCTGTTCTTCTTACTCGTCTTTTGGTTTGAAAGCTTTTCGTTTTATTTGTTTTCTCTTCACATTTTGAAAATGGTTTTTTCTTTCATAGATTTTTTCCTTTTTTTCCTGTCTTTCCGTTTTGAAATTGAAGGACACTTCACGGTTGCCAATCTCGTTTAAAAAGAAATGTTCTTAAAACCTAATTTCTCGTACAAAGTCGCAAACCGTTCGTTACCACTGACATGCTCATTCATGATAGCAGTAATTACTATTATTGTTTTAAGCACATGAAATAAGTTCTTAGAAACCCGAGAAATTAAGTTTCAAATAAACTGATGCAGTATTATCGATGCTCGGATCGCAAATTTTTAATTGAAAGAGTGTAAAAACTAAAGCTAACACCACAAGTCTGGGAATATACAGGTATTTATCAAAATAATGGAAACACTCTGTAAAAAGTGTGTTGGGAATCGATACTCTGTCGTAAATGTTCTGTTAATTAAGGTGACTTCTAACTGTAAACACTCTCACTGGTGAATCCAGATGGTGATTGTGTTCTGTGGTCACTTTTGCTGCTGTTGTTCCCTTTTTGGACCTTACAATCCGCTTCAATACCCGTCGGTTTCATTCACTGAGCTTCTCTTTCCGCCCACTATTTTGCTTTGCCGAGCTTGTCTTACCGCACTGTGTATATGCTGTCATGGTTTTAGATACTGTAATTCTAGAAACATCAAACATTTGAGATGATTCAGTTACACTTGCTCCAGTTAGACGCGCTCCAACATTTTAGCCTCTTTTAAAAGTTGAGAGGTCTGACATTTCACGCGCTCGAAAAAAAATCCAAGACTACCAGAACTTCCATTGAACCACCAAATAGTACCAGAATATGTACATTACTATTTATAAAAAAAACAGACATCTAATTTTATTCTTTACTAGCTGTACCCGACGCGCGTTGCTACGCCAACAAAAAAATACATCTTTATACTGATTTTCATGACAATCGGTTTAACGGGGCAGAAGTTGCTACTCTGCAGTGCCACCTGGTGGCGAGTGGCTTCAATGAGTATATTATGCACCTTCTCCGTGGAAAAATACATATATATAGCAATTTTCATAATAATCGGTCCAGGTATCAAGTGAAGCCGTGACTCTACTCAAATTTTGTACTCGCGCAGTTTGCAAGATCAATCCATCGCTAAAAATATCGAATAAAAAAAGTTTTAAATCCCCCAGTTGCATGAAAAGCCATAAAACAATAAAGAAAGAGTTTATTTGTTCAAAGTCAAGAAAAATGGCAACAGCTAACTTCTTATCAATGAGATCTTTCACGCGAATTAATTTCTGCAGCCGATCATTTTATTCGCATTTATCCAATGGATTGTGACCTGAATTGGAATAAAAAAGGAACTATCGATCGGATTTTTTTCGAACTGGTCTATAAACATTCCCAGTACCAAAAATAACAAACGGTCTGCCAAATCTGCCGGGTAGTTTTTGAGTTCATGGATGACACACAGACAAACATTCATTTATATATATATATAGATTACTTACAAAGCGCATTCAAAAATGTCACTTTTATTCTCAGGTGTTTCTATTATTTTGATAACTACCTGTATCTCTTAGCTTTCTCTCCTGAACATATATTAATTCGTTGCGCTCTTTCTTCCCCTGAATATAGATCGCAGAGTTCCTCCGTCTTCTCGTGTACAGTCTCCCATCAGTCTTACACCGCGTGTTGCTACTCCAACGTCTATGTATAGGACGGGATCTGTGAAGAGCCCGTATGCAGGAAAGCCAGCGCCAGCAAAAGCTAAGGACACTGTTCAATCCACATTGTCTGCTGCTGCTTCCCGACTGGCCGCCCCAGATGCCACCAAGAGGATTCCGAAACCGTATGGAAAGAAGGACAAAGGAGAAGGACAGTCGATGAGATCCAGAACAGCTACCAAAGAACTACAAAGTAAGACAAATTCAATCATTCATGAAATACTTATAATTCATTCTACCAATGGTAACAAGCGTACTCGGAGAAATTGCTTTTTACTTCCTTTTACAAAAAAGGAATTATTGTATTCGCGAAAAAATTTTCACTCAAAAATCGACCTTAATTTCCATTTTGCTCACCCCCGAATGAATGTTGAGTTTTTTTCGACCTGACCACACGTGCATACATACCTAAGAACGTATAGACGCCCGAAATATATATTTTGACGATTTCCGAGTTAATTACAACACATTTTCTCGTGACGTCTGTATGTATGTGTGTATGTGTGTAAGTATGTCGAATAACTCATGAACGGTATTTCCTAGAAAGTCGAAATTTGGTACGTAGGCTCCTAGCGGGGTCTAGTTGTGCACCTCCTCTTTTGGTTGCATTCGGGTGCTTCTAAAGGGATCTTTTGCACCTTTTTGGGGGGGAAATCATGGTTAATTTCGATGCAAACTCAAGTGGTGTTAAAATTTGACTTTGCAATGTATCGCCAGTCTTTTGGTCGCCAAGTTTTGTCACCAACTTGGCGACAAATTTGGCGTTTTTTTTTTTTTTTTCAAATCTGGTTTCAGTGTGGCCACTGTCGGTGATATTTAGAGTTAACTATTAAATCACATCAAAATTGCCAATAATGGGGAAATAACATTAAGTTGGTGTAAAAGGAAGTCATGTGATGCACACATCAGCTTGTTTCTACGAAATTTAATCAAAATTGGTGTCAAGATTCACCAATGTTTTTAGTGATTTTACGAACAGGCGACCACTAAGAACAGCATAATATTGGAAACGTATCATCAACAAGATGATTGATGACAAAATTTTACTAGATTCAACCAATTTCTTAGAGAAACGTTAAACTTAGTTTTTTAAGGGTATATATATCATTAGCGTAATGCAGGGTTTGTCCGGAAAGTAATGAGCCTTATTTTATTGTGACGCGACCGTACACCGCCGAGCGGCGCGACCGCTTGGAAGTGGTGGGGGGAACCCTAAGCTTTCCAGCGAGCCATGCCTCAGTCGCCTCCGAGCTCTGAAACGGTGAGGACGTCATTTTAAGGAGACCCCTGTTTCGCGCCCTTGTCATACTAAAAATGGAAAGAACGATTGAACAACGCTACGCGATAAAATTTTGTGTCAAAGTGAACAGAACTGCCAAGGAAACCTTCGATATGCTTCAGGAGGGTTACGGGGAGGCTTTCATGTCCTATTCGCAGGCAAAAAAGTGGCACAAAGCTTTCAAAGAGGGTCGTGAGGATGTCACCGACGAGGCCCGGTCTGGACGCCCTTCAACCTCGAAAACGGACAACAATGTGAGTTGTGTGCGCGAATTGTTGAACTCAGACCGCCGAATGAGTGTTCGTTTGTTGTCAGACTCGTTGAACTTGCCGAAAACAATTGTCCATGAGATTGTGTCGGAAGAATTGGGCATGCGAAAGATTTGCGCAAAACTTGTGCCCAAAGTTTTGACCGATGCTCAAAAAATGCATCGCTTGGAAGTCTCCAAGGAGATGAAAAAAATGTGTAGCGACAACCCTAATTTTTTTGGACAACGTCATCACTGGAGATGAGTCATGTCTTTTTTTTTTTGTTTCCCAAACTGAAACGAGAGCTGAAGGGGAAACATTGGGACACCGTGGAAACCATCCAGTCTACTACGACGTCACTTCTAAAGAGTTTATCGGTCGAGGACTTCCAGGGAGCCTTCAATTCATGGAAATCGCGCTGGCAAAAGTGTATCGACGCAGAAGGGTCGTGCTTTGAAGATTTTTAAGTATTTGTAAGAATCTGATCATTAAAAGTATTTTTTAAAAAATGAGACTCATTACTTTCCGGACAAACCCTGTATGTCAACAAATTATGTTACTCCTTGCACAATGACTCAAATGTGAACTATATGCGAACAACTTGTAACGATCACATGATGATTTTTGTCGTGTGACGGCCACAAAACGTTACCATAACGTCATCAACAGGTTGCAGCAAACTGCGAATATCAGTCACGGCGATGTTGTAGTGACGTCCTCATAACGTCACAAAGTGACAGGTTAGAAATTAATTTGCTACCGCGATGTCACAGTGATGCCACATGAAACATGTCACAAATGGATCATGGCTTGACTTCTGTGAAACGTCATTTTTGTGTCACTTTGTGACTGTGACCATTATAATGTCCTTGTAACGTTTCATGTAACGTCGTCATGCTATGAAGGGTGGAACCCTTTATTTCTGCTCAAATAGGATCGCCTATGTGTTACTGTCTAACCACGGATTGTATGGAAAGGCATCCGGTTTAAAGGCGAAAATGGACGTATCTATTATTTTTTAGGGATGTCAGCGTTTGCAGATGTATGTTAGCCTCTAAATTAAGCAGAGTCTCATTCATATGAATGGAACATGCGCACATCAAATTTTTATTTTCCTCCCTCATTCAGATAGACTCGTTTTAACTGGACGGTTGCCAGTTCCATACAATCCGTGGTTGAACAGTATATTTGTGCTAGAATGTAAACACGTGGTTTGAGTGTTGTATGATGTTTGTGCAAAAGATATTTCGTGACTTTCAAAAACATATTATGCATAAGAGAAAACGTGAAAAGTTTTCTCTTATGCATAAAATGCTCTCACAAAAAGCACTTAATAGTTGTTTTTAATACAATGACAGAAAAAATTCAAATTTATTGGGAAATACCGTGGGGTTACAAGTGAAACTCACTAAGTCAAAAAAAAAACATGGTTTCGAGTAAACGCCGATTTATTGAGCAATCACGATTGCTTATTGTTCTCATTTGACCGTTTTTGGTGTCCGTGCCTTTTTCAACTTTGACCAGAAGCATTTACAGCACCACCGCCCACCGTCCTCTGCTGGCGGCGCGGCGCGGCTGCTCCGGTTTTGAGCTATCCGCTTCTCCTGGTCGGAGGCGTCCATGTCCTCCTACACACACGCACGTTCACACACACACACACATACACACACACACACATACACTCACACACACCTACGTGCATACATACAGGTCTACGCACACACGCAACTATGCACAAGTAACCGCCCAGGAGGAGAGGCAGACTTGGGGGGGGGGGAGGACAGGAGCCGTTTCTAGAAACAATAACTCCAATGAGTAGGGTCCTGTCTCAGTTCGTGATTGCGAAAAACATAATTTGAATTCAAAATAAATTCAAATTAAATTTTTTTTTTTTGCTTTGTCTACTTTGATACTGCTATTATTTTATCAAAAAAGTTAAAGCACTGGCATGTTCTTCAAAATCATGGAACAGTCTTGGTTCTCATAAGTTAATTTTTTTATATCACACTAACGATAGATACGGTTAGGACTATTTACCGCCAAATAATAGCCTAAAATATATTTAATGTGATTACAAAACTTTGAAACATAAAAGAAAAAATAAGCTATGACTTAATACCTTTCACCAGTCAAAAGAACTGATTTCTGTGATCAAGAAAAGCTGAAATTCCGAAAATCAATTATATTTGACTTAGTGGGTTTCACTTGTAACTCCACGATTCATTTTAGCCAGGGTTGGGTTTTTTTGCCGGCAAAAATGTATTTTTGCCGGGACAGTGGAAAAAACCATGGCAAAAATGGAAAAAAACCGGCAAAAATGGAAAAAGCCGGCAAAAACGTAATTGCAAATAAAGTTACATTATATTGTTAATCAAGAAATAGTGACAATATAATATAAATAATGCACTTTAATATTTCAGTTATGTCTCTCCATGTTACTTCTAATTTATAAGGTGAAAAATAAATTAAAAACAAATGTTGGGATTGCAAAACTTAAGATTTTAAATGTTTGCTAAAACAATTTTTTCAGAATGAGCCAACTTTTATTATTTTTATTTTATAGTTGCATTTTGATTAAGTATACTTTATATAGATATTTAGTATTCTGTAAAAATGCTATAATAAACAAGCTAATTACATTTTCATTGTAAGTTAATTATTTGTCTTAGATGTTAATAACTGAAATTTTATGTTAATGTTTAAATATTTAAAAGTAAAATGCTCCATAACTTTAAAAGTAAGTTAAACCTTAAATTTTTTTTAAACTATAAAAATGATTGAATTAAAATTTTATCAAAATCTTTTCATGCTTTTACTTTTATATAAAAAGGAAAAAAACTGTCCGTAAGTTGTTAACACAAAATCTATTTTTGCCACTTTGGCAAAAACTGGCAAAAACCTATTTTTGCCGGGCGGTAAAAACCGTGGTTTTTTCCACGATTTTTTCCGCCCCCGGCCAACCCTGATTTTAGCATGCATGTTCGAAATGAATGGTACTGAATAACAAACTCTTTTTACCGAAAATTCTCTAGTTCCTGAGGACAAGCCGATGACGGAACCCAAGTTCACCCAGACCTTAGGAGACAGAACTGTGAAAGATGGTGAATCCGTGACGTTGAAGTGCACTGTGTCCGGTGATCCCGAACCTCAAGTAGAATGGACGAAAAATGGATCAGTAAGTTTCACTTATTACTTCCCACATATTTTTATGCTAATCAATTCAGAAGAAAAATTTTATTATTCTTTGGATAAAGTTTTTAGAATATGTTACGAATTTGGTCCTTTCATCTCCGATGAAAAGGGGAAGCATTTCTATTTTTTAACTGGACGGATGTTAAGAAATTGTGCAGACTCTTAATGTGTAATTTACTTCTTCAACCACGTCAATACTCCACAACTTCAGTACCTATAACACTAGATACGTATGATCTCTACTAATAATGTAACGGATTCGGTGTGACTTCCACTTCCTTGAAATGAAGACACAGTTCTTGATAAAAACACAGCAGCTTTATTTACACTATGTACAGGAAAAATCGTTAACAACTGCTAAATTATTCATCAGCAATTAAGCAATTATCACACAACAATGTAAACTCAACGTTTACACACGTATTTACTTCCAAATACGAAAACAACACAGCGAAATGTCTCGCTATAAACAGAGCAAATACGCTCTCAGTTCAAATTCTCAATCGAAACTCCACTTTTTATCACGCAGAACGCCTTTATAAACATCGAAGAAGTTTCCACAACATTCTTTCTGCTTCCCGAAATGCGTAGACCGTTATCAAATTTTATCAATGAAAAGAAAAGGAAATAGGGGGTCGTATACTTTAGCGGAATGAAAAGGGGTTGTATATTCATTACGGGAAACTATTTACAGGTTACGTTACTACAATAATTACTATTTACAGAATTTGTAACAATAATAAAGCTGAAAGTCTCTCTGTCTGTCATAATCTCCTTCCGGATCTCTGTCTGTCAGGATCTCTGTCCGGATCTCTGTCTGTCAGGATCTCTGTCCGGATCTCTGTCTGTCGGGATCTCTGTGACGCGCATAGCGCCTAGACCGTTCGGCCGATTTTCATGAAATTTGGCACAAAGTTTGTTTGTAGCATGGGAGAGTGCACCTCGAAGCGATTTTTCGAAAATTCGATGTGGTTCTTTTTCTATTCCAATTTTAAGAACAAAACTATCATAAGATGGACGAGTAAATTACGAAATTATCATAACGTGGAACCGTAACATGGGTACAAGCCAATTAGCGAGAAAATTCACCATACTTTATTTGTAAATATACAGGCGAACCAAAAGACCTTTTAATTTTTCTATTACGGACAAGGCCGTGCGGGTACCACTAGTCAAATAATAAAAGTAAAGATTTCAGCTCGTGTTTGGAGCTCTATGGGTTGAGGAAAAAACGGAAAAATCAGTCACAAAATACGAGGGAAAATTTTTGCATCAATGGTGCTTTATTTTTGAAAATAAAAATTTATACTTCCTATTAAATTTTTCAAACACTTCTACTAAAGATATTCTTTTCCGCAAGATTCACTGTTTAGTTCTGCTATATTTTTTCTTTGTTATTTTTTTAATGTCAAGTAAACCTTTATACTTGCAGGTGGTTCATTCGTCGAAAGAAGTGAGCTTGAAGTACAAGCTGGGCGCAGCCACCCTAACAATAGAAGAAATCTTCCCTGAAGATGCCGGGGAATATGTATGCAAAGCCACTAATTCAGTGGGAACTGCATCTACCAAATGCAAACTTCAAGTGAAAGGTACGTTCAATGTCCATAAATGTACGAGGGCCATCCGGAAAGTAGTACCCGTGTATGGAATAAAGACACAGAAGTAAATATTAACCAATGTAAACATTTTTATTGAAAAGAGCATACCTTAAACTTCTTCTTCACATAATCTCCAAGCAAATTTAAGCATTTGTCATAACGTGTGACGAGTTTTTGTATTCCAGCGTCATATTCCTCCTCCACCAGCCGACTAAAACACGTAGTCCCGTCTGTAAGTTCTTCATCGCTGTCAAATCTTTTTCCGGCCAAAAACTCTAAGTTTTGTAAAGAGATGAAAATCTGAAGGTGCTAAGTCCGGGCTATACGGTGGAAGGTCGAATGTTTCCCAATTGAATTGCTGCAGAAGCTGTTGTGTTATCCCCGCTGCATGAGGCCTGGCATTGTCATGGAGGAAAATGATGCCATCAGACAACAGACAAGGCCGAACGCTTCTTGCGTTGAGAAATTTTATCACAGCTCTCACTTCACAACTGGCGGCGTTCTCAATTTTTTTAAACATTATGTACGGCCGCAGAAGCAACACAGGCAATTCTAGCGTCACGGAACTAGCAACAGAGAAGGACAAGCCACTGAAGCGGTTTGACCTTGACCGGCGACTACTCGCGTCGTCAGCGCCTCATGCGGTGGAAACGGGTACTACTTTCCGGATAGCCCTCAAAGATTATGATTGAAAAAGTACTAAGAAACAGGTTTTTTTTTTACGCGTTTGAAAAAAATATGTTTCAAATTACTTCCTCAAAAAGTTGACGCTAATATTTTATACTAGTGTTTTATTGCAATTTCGTTTACAATAAAATTAAATTCTCCTAAGGAAATTAGTTTTATGTATTGTACTCAAAATGCAAAGTAGTTCTGCTTATTTCCTCTAAATACTGTTTATATCTATGCACCCTACAGGTTTTGCAAATTACATACCAAATGTGCTGGCAGTATTAATGTTTTTGATGTGAAGTTGACGCCAATATTTTACTGGGGGTCGTTACTGGGGGTCGGACTGTTTTTTTTTTTTTTTTTAAGTTAAGCAAATAAAAATAGTTAACTAATTCAGAGGATCCAGAAGCAGCCAAACGTTGGATGAGACGTAGTTGCTTGAGAGAAAAATAGTTTTAAAAGTATAAATACATTAAGAGGCTCCGAAAACTGAGTTAACCTGAGAGCAATGACTTAAGCATATCTGTTACTGGTGCCGGTAATCAATATGTTTGCAATATCTTCTCTTTTCGGTTGTTTTGCTACCAGTTAGACGATTATTCAAGCATCAATAAAATCATACTACTCATACATTAAATCATCGGCCTGTTATGACAAACGTATGTGTTGGTAATTTTACCTCTTGGCAAAAATCAACCGAAACAGCAGATTCATGTCTAGGGACTTTTGATTTGACATCAAGGGATTCTTTACATTAGCAAAAGACAGAGGGGGGGAGGGGGAGCTGTCTCGTAATCTTAGTGCTTTTCTTTGAAGAGCCTAAATGCGCAAGATTATACCTATTACAATGTGGAAATTTTACCATAATAAGTATGAAAACGGACTTAATTAACTTCTGACAGCTGTTTCTGCAGTCATTACTATTTTTTCAATAGCTCTCGTGTTAAGCAGTTCATTAAAAAATAAGAATAATGCAATGGCATGATTTATATGAAACTAATCGTGGATAAATACAACTGGCAAACATGGAAGTTTTTTTTCCACACACATGGATTTTTATATGGACATATAGAAAATTTCGGTACTGAGAGGATGATTTTTCTAGAGAAGAGTTTTAGAAAACATTTTCGAAACTTTTTCTATAGAATAATTTTTGAAAAATCATCAGTAATAGTAATTTCATTTTGAAGCACGATGCATAGAAGCTTCACATATTGGTTCTACAGAGCGATCCTCAATTTTGACCTTCACCAAGTTTTTGAGGCGGCAAAAAATATAAATGGATTTCAAAACTAATTTTTACTTTCAGCATCCAAGTCGAAGGAGAAAGGTGAAAAGAAGGACAAAGGGGATCAACCACCTAAAATACTGGAACATCTTCAGAGCAGAGTTGTCAAAGACGGCGATCCTGTTACTTTACAGTGCACGATATCAGGTAACTTTTGCTCACAGTAATTATTTAGAATATTTTTTATCCACTGACCTTTGAAACTTCTTCCACAACAGTTAGACTTTGCACAATGGATCTAAATATCGTCGCCTCAGAGCGACAATAGGATATCTTATTGTTTTTCCTGGGATTAGGTCAGGGCCGGATTTGGAAGTGTGGAGGCCTCAGGGCAACGAAGGAGTGGAGACCCGTAATCAGGGTTCGAAAAGATCATCATATTTTCGAAAATATCCCATACTTGATATATTACAGGGGTTTCACCAACTTATAAAGCTAAATACTTTCTTTGGTTTAAAAAAAAAAGAGCGCCCCCATGCAATCTATCGCTAATAGAAAATTATAACAGATTTTTAATGATTAATTCAAAATTCTTTTTTCAGTTATTTTCGTTAAAAAATTTCCATTCAAGTCATTTCGTCAAATAATTTTTAAATTTTTGAGCTCAAGACGCGAGAAGTTGTAAGGATAACGTGCAAAGTTAACCATTTTTCGGATTTTTTTTACTTACTTTATTTTTCTTTAACTCATAGGTACAAATTACAAATTAAATGAATAATAAAAAAATATATATTGCCACTGAAATGCTCGATCAAATAAAAAATTGATAGTAATTGGATACGTGCAATCAGGGCTTTCTGATTTTTCGATAATAATATTATTTTTGTGCAAGCCTTCTTTGTAGAAATAAAAAAAAAAAAAGTCTGCGAGAAAAAACGTAAAATTTGCTGCCCCGTGAAATTTAGGATATTTTGCAAAACTTTTATTGTGGGGGGTCCCTTTGTTGTGGAGTCCCCGGGGCAGTAGCCCCGCCTTCCCTCCCCTAAATCCGGCCCTGGATTAGGTGTCTTACTGTTGCTCTCAGGCGACGATATGATCTGCACTTAATAAATTTAGAAATTCGTGTTTCACAATAAAAATATTTTTCTCGTTTTTCAGGTCAGTCCGCCTTCGATGTCGTCTGGTTGCACAACAATAAGGAAATCAAGCCGAGCGAAGACTTTCAGTATGTGCACGAGGGTGATGTGTTCAAGTTGATCATACCCGAGATCTTCCCTGAAGATTCGGGAACTTACACCTGCGACGCTTTCAACGACAATGGTGAAGTTTTCAGCACCTGCACGCTGGAGGTTCAAGGTATAACATCGGTTTTGATTGCAAACTGATATTACACTGACGGTCAAATTACATTGGGGGAAAACCCCTAACATTTTCTTGCAAAAAGGGCTGGTATCGATGTCGATATTTTTTTCATCTTTGCTAATAATAAAGCAGAAAGTCTCTGTCCGGAGGATGTCTGGATGTCTGTAGGATGTCTGGATGTCTGTGACGCGCATAGCGCCTAAACCGTTCGGCCGATTTTCATGATATTTGGCACAAAGTTAGTATGTAGCATGGGGGTGTGCACCTCGAAGCAATTTTTCGAAAATTCGATGTGATTCTTTTTTTATTCCAATTTTAAGAAAAAAACTATCATAAATTACGAAATTATCATAACGTGGAACCGTAACATGGGCACAAGCCAATTGGCGAGATACGAAATTATCATAACGTGGAACCGTAACGTCGGTACAAGCCAATTGGCGAGAAAATTCACCATACATTATTTGTAAATATACAAGCGAACCAAAAGACCTTTAATTTTTCTATTACGGGCGAAGCCGTGCGGGTGCCACTAGTAGTAAATACAGTTGGACCTCCATGTATCGAAGTAGCAAATTGCCGGAAAAATTTTTCGATACATAGAAATTTCGATAAATGGAAACGATCTTATTTTATCATAAAAATATCCTAAAACATTAAAATAAAACCTAATTTTCGTGTATAAAACTCAATTTATAATTTTCACGAGCATCGGATTAAATGAAAGTTGATGGTTAAAAAACTAACAGAAATTACACTTTTACGCCAGCATACATCTTCATATTCTTCGGCAATTTAACTTGATCGCAACATAAGGGGATTTTCGTTTTAACAATGTGATCGAGAGAAAAGTAAAAAATCAATCTACTTAACTTAGAATGACTTTTACTGAAGCTAAGAAGACTAGGAATGATAATCAACAGACAAAAGGGATAGCTTGAAAATGATTTTACACTGTTACTGGTTACAACTAAGATTTAAATTAAACTTGAGAGAATTTAAGAACTTCAGAACGGAACAACGACTTAACTACACACCCTTCAACCCCAGATTCCCCTTATGAGTTCCGTAGCAACCTTTAAATTAGTGAACGTAATTTTCTCCTCTAACCTTCATTTTTCATGACACAGTTTAAAGTGAATGAAAAATCTACGAATGTCTCGAAAAATATTTCGATATATAGAGATTTTTTCGATATATAGAAACAATTTTTCTATATAATGAACAAAGAAATTTGCTAGGATTTCGATATATAGAAAATTTCGATATGTGGAAGTTCGATATATGAAGGTTCGACTGTATCGACATCAATAAAATTCTCGAGTAACTTTCGGTAGAATGTACTGTAATCTATGCACTGTTATTCTGAAACTTTAATGCAAAAATTTTCTGTGAAAGTGGATTTTACGTTTAAAAACGCTCACAAAATAGATTTCATTACTTTTTACTGTACACTTTCAGGATTTCTAAAAATTTTACTTTGAGTACGAGAAGAACAAATTAGTGTCAAGCAGATGGTGAATGCAAATCCTATTGTTGATTGATTTTTTAAGGGGTTACGTTACCTCAAAAATGATCAAACGATCAAAAAATTGTTGATTGCTTTTCTCAAAACTAAAAATTATTCCTAACACGAGGAAGAAGTTTCATCGCTTTAGTTCGAATGTTTAAAACGTTGTGCGTGATTTTGGGTCATGCTCTCTAGATGCGTTCTTCAAAGCCAAGATAACATATTTATCAACACTGTGCATTGGGTAAGCTATTTATCTCTACGTAGTATAAAATGAAGTCTCCAAAAAGCGTCTGTGTGTTTGAACTCGCAAAACTCGAGAACTACCCGGCCGATTGCGCTGAAATTTTCAGTTTGTTCCTTTAAGTCCTGAAAAGGTTTGCAGACCAGTTCGAAAACAATTCGATGAATAGTTCTTTTTTTTTATTCCAATTTAAGTCCAATTTTCACATAAATTCCCGAATATGGGGGTGAAAAATTACTTGCACATATTAATATTACATATCGTTGGAAAGAGTAGAATTTCCCGCGTTTTACGCAATTTATTTTAATGCTCTAACCTCATTACATCGGGAGTTATTTGCTTTTTTAGCTCGAATTTGTTTAGGCTTAGCTGAAATTTAGGCACTACTTCCTACATTGAATTTATCAATAAAAAGTGAACGAATTGTCCTACAGTTTTCTTTTTCACACCATTGAAAAGAGCTACCTTTTTTACTCCAGATCTAACTCGACCTATGCTCGGAAGTTTTACCCTCTATCTCCATTAGAAAAAAAGTTACAAGCGAATTAAATGAAGTTCAAAAATCTGTTCTCTATTCAAGTTTTTATCCATTTTATTTTGCGTTTCCACGGTAACGCTTTTTGAATCCATTATTTCCATCTTTCTCATTTTCAGTTCTGAAACTTATTTTATTTTGTGTTTCCTTGGTTACGCTTTTTAAATCCATCTTTCTCATTTTATTTTAATTTCTTAAAAGTATTTTAATGTCTGTCGTCATTGTTTGGAGGGGAAATTTTGCATGATGATTTTTTTTCTTTTATTTATGCCTGATTGTTGAATATACGTCACTTGGCACAATTTTTGTTTTCAAAATAGACCGGGCAAAGCCGGGCAACGCAGCTAGTAAGTTACTAAATTGTTTAGAGCATGTTGTTGTTTTTTAAAAAATTAGAATAAAAAACTTTTTATTACATAATTAATCACTGAAAATTTTCTAATAAATATGTGAGCAAATGAATGCGCAGATTTTTAGATATGATTATTGTGACCGTTTAGTTAAAAACATTTTTTAAATAAGTGCAAAAGCAAAAAAGCCTTAAAAATTTAAAAAACACATTTTCCTTTTTTTTAAAGTAGGTAACATTTAAAAATTTTGAAAATAAATTATTGATTGATGAATAAGCATGCATGTTAAGTAAGGTAATAAATAACAACGTCAAAAAAGCACAAATTGCAGATTACTGCAGACACGTGTTTCGGCATTACAGGGAATACCTTCTTCAATGCAAAAAGTAATGAGCTTATGGATGAAAGTCTTTTCATTGCATTGGAAAAGGCGTTCCCTGTAACACCGAAATACGTGTCTGCAGTAATCTGCAATAGGTGCTTTTTTGAAGTTGTTATTTCTTGCCTTATTTTTCAGCACAAAGGTATTTATTCATATTATTCATGTTAAGGTTTCAAGAAACAACGTTATTTACCTAAATTAAAGAAAAATGTTTGAAAGGTCATGTGACCCATTATTCCTATTCCTATTCCTATTCAGAGTCACAACTGACTACAACTGTATTTATGTCGAGGACTGCATACTAAGTGCCTTGCCTCCATTATTTTATATACCGATAGATGGCAGCACCATCACCGGATCGAACAGTTAATGAGAATTTAGAACTAGTTCAGGAGCTAATAGCTACCTTTGTACCAGCACCCCCAGAGGTATCGTTTCACTTGGAGGACATTGAGACCACGAGCATATTTAACGTCGCCCAGTCCCCTTTTTAATGACGACGGTGGGTCTTCGACCATCGAGGTTCGAACCCAGGACCCTCCGGCCCCGAATCGGACACTCTACCGATCGGGCTACCACGGCCCCATTTACCTAAATTAAAGAAAAATGTTTGAAAGGTCATGTGACCCATTAAAGAGAAAATCCATAAAGTGGCCTAGCGGCATACCTTCTGAGAACCTGTTTGTTTACTTTATGTCTATCTGTTTCGTGAACAGAGTGTTGTATGTTCTTATCTTATAATCTAGGTTAGGTCTCTTTTTGCGCAGTAAAAGTTCCTACTAAATCAATATAAAAAAGCAAGACAGCTTCAATTGTAACTCAGACTTTTGGTTGTTGTTTCATGTCCCCCTGCTCCGCAGTACCTAAACCAGGTCCATATACAAATACAAATACAAAAGTGACGACCAGCAACAGGCTCTGGGCCCAGCTAGACTGGTCCTACTCAATTTACAATCCCCAGTGAAGATCAATGGCCCTCTTAAAACTATCTACTCCCTTGCTCATTACCCCCCTCTTCCGGTAAACTGTTCCAAGGTTCCACCACCCTGCTAAAATAATAATTTTTCCTAACATCCATGTTAGCCTGAGATTTAAATAGCTTAAAACAATGACCCCTTGTCCTGTTTCCAGTGCTCAACTTCAGCCCCGTAACATCTTTCATTTTAATAAACTTAAACAACTGAATCATGTCCCCTCGGTCTCTTCTTTGCTCAAGACTATACAATTTAAGCCTGGAATCATAATCTAAGTGGGAAAGTCCACTTATTAGCCTTGTAGCCCGTCTTTGAACCCTTTCCAATACGTTAATGTCTTTCTTAAGATAAGGAGACCAAAACTGAACAGCATACTCCAAATGAGGTCTTACCAAACTTCTATATAAAAATATGATACTACGTCACAGAAGTAGTTCAGCAATTCCATGCTTCCCCTCATTCCACAGCTGCTCCGCAGGGGCGTAAATACACTCAAGAATATGATCAGGTGAAGCAGAAAGGGAACAAGGGCAAGAGGGAAAAAAAAATAATTTGAATTTTGTCATTTTGAATTCAAATTATGTTTTTCGCAATCACGAGTGTGTGTATGTAGGCATGTGTGTTTGTGTGTGGGGGGGGGGGGGGGGGTGTTTGTGTGTGAGGGGTATGTGTGTTTGTGTCTGTGTGCTGGCATAAGTGTGGGGGGTATGTGTATGTGTGTGTGGGAGGTATGTGTATGTGTGTGTAGGCATATGTGTTTGTGTCTGTGTGCAGGCAGGAATGTGTGGGGTAGTTGTGTGTATGTATGCGTGTGTGTATGTGTTTGTGTGTGTATGTGTTTGTGTGTGTATGTGTTTGTGTGTGTAGGTGTATGTGTGTGTAGGTGTATGTATGTGCGCGTGTGTGTGTAGTTGTGTATGTATGCGCGTGTGTGTAGGACATGGATGCAACCTGGAGACGGCTTTCGCTATAGGTGCAGCATCGTGAGGAGCCCGCCTGTCCACGGTGATGGTGCAGAGGGTGGCGGTGGGAAAAATCAAAGGAACGTCAAAAACAGTCAAATGAAAGCAATAAGCAATCGTGATTGCTCAAAAAAAAAAAGAATAATTTGAATTTTGTCATTTTGAATTCAAATTATGTTTTTCGCAATCACGAGTGTGTGTGTATATGTAAGCGTGTGTGTTTGTGTGTGGTGGGTATGTGTGTGTGTGTAGGCATGTATGTTTGTGTCTGTCTGCAGGCATGAGTGTGTGGATAGTTGTGTTATGTGAGTGTGTTTGTGTGTGTATGTGTTTGTGTGTATGTGTGTAGGTGTATATATGTATATGTGTGTAGGTGCGTGCATGTATGCGTGTAAGTGTAGGATATTGACGAAACCTGGAGACGGTTTTCGCTAGAGGTGCAGCATCGTGAGGAGCCGGTCGACGGTGATGCTGTGGAGGGTGGCGGTGGGAAAAATGATAGGACATCAAAAACAGTCAAATAAAAGCAATAAGCAATCGTGATTGCTCAAAAATCTTTGTCTAGAAATTTCATACATTTGATCTGACCACTACGTAATCTGGACAAGGACGTATGTACAGATCTTGTGCCCTGTTTGTACAGAGCCATACTGTCTGACCATCGATTACATGGAAAGGCTAATGTCCGGTTTATAGGCGGAAATGGACGCATCTATAAGTTTATAGGGGTGTTAGTTAGTTTGTTACAGATGTGCACTTTTGCCTCTCTATTTTTTAGCCTTAGTTTTGAAAAAAATGAAAATTTGCGCTTTGCAACATTTTTTTAATCTAAAGTATATTTGATCTATATTCTCACGGCAAAAATTTATTTATTCACAACAAAGTTTTGAGCTTGCCATTTTGCTTTTACGTTCCTGAACGAAATGAAAATATCTTCTCTTCTTTTTGTTGTTTCCATGGTAACTATTTTTGTTTCCCCTTATTATATTTTAGAGAATGCAATAAATGAATAAGGCACTAATGACGTTATAAAACGCGTGCATCAAAATCCCATCGTTTTATTTTTACTTCTCCCCTGCTAGATTCATTCAGATGTAATAGTCTTTACTTGGCAGATTGCCAAATTACATACAATCCGCGGTCAAACAGTACTAGGGTGTTTACTTGCATACCAAGCGTCTGTGGGAGGAACTGTACAAGCAGAATTTTCTGCAGACTTATGGAGAGAGAAAAATCTCTGATGCAGAGTTCATGAGGGACGCATATAAGCTACCTTTACTCCTACCTTACCTAAAATTATATTAGAAATTATTATGTATTAAATTATTTACTAGAAGTATTTATTATTAAGTTAAATGGTAATCATTTCTTTAAGAAGAGCTGTTTAAATTGCATTAAATATCATTAAGAATATGAAAAATTGCAGAATTCGCTCTTTTCCATCTACAAAATAATTTACCGTAAAAATTGTTTTTAAAATAACTTCAATTTAAATCAAAGCAATGTCGTAAAACATGCATTTTTTGTCCAAAGATGGCGCCACCTATTTTTATTTCAAAGCATAGTTGCTCAAAGGCACTTTCATTTGTTTCGCAAAGAATGAAATTGATTGGAAATAATAATGCTGTTTTTGCCAGCAACATTCAATTAAAGATATCATTTGCAAATGCTTATTCGTATTTAGCAGATTACAAACAAGAAACACAGTGCGAGAGACGACTAGCAACATTACAATGGCGTCTTTGAAGCTTTGATTGACACCCCAAGTAACATAAATCACGTTACATCACGTTGCTCTGAAGCGTTGACATCACGTTACTGGTAACGTTGATAGAGCGAAAATATGTCTCGTTGCAAAACGCAAATGCAACGGTTTTAGTAACGTTACATCAACGGTTTCAGTAACGTTACATCAACGATTTTTGAAACGTTACATCAACCTTTATTTATCACGTTACATCACGTTGCTTTTAAACATTGTATTAAGCTTTTTTTTTTTTTTTTTTTTTTTCACAGCTTGAATAAAGTTTTTTTTTCTTGGTGACAAGGAAGGTGGGTTCATTGAACCCTTAATTTTTGATACAGTAAGTATTCTGCACTTTTTGTTAATGCAATTACTGTTAATATACTTTTATTAAATCTTTACATTTTTTTTTAACTTATAAAATGTCTCATGCCGTTTAAAGGCGTTCGAGTATTCTCACACTGTTGCTTCGTTTACAATATTTTGTAAGGGCATTCTTGATATTTAAAAATAAACAGATCATAACATAGCATAGCCGAATTTACATCAAGTGGAGCTCTATTAATAGTCAAAATTAACGATATTACTACAAATTAAATAAAAAATTCTTTCATAAATAAATCCTTGAAAAAATAATTATTATTATTACTAAAGAACTCCAGAAATATTTTTTGAAAGGCATGAAAGTTTTGAAAAAATCCTCTTACATCAGTGCTTTAACAAAAATTTGCATAAAGATAATTTCAGTTACATGACAAAAATTTTTTCAAAAAATTGCTACAATTATTTCGTCAAAATCATTCTGCAAAAAGCAGATTAAATGAGTAAAAAATGGTATCATTTATCGCTTTTATAGCTTATTAATGAAACATATCCCCAAGCTTCAGCATCTTTTTAAGAAATCAATGAATAAATAATCAAATAGAAACATCTAACATTATTCTTTCAAACAATATTATAAATAAAAGTACGGTGGGAAAAATACTCAAACTCCGACCAACGGCGGTTCATTAACTTCATAAAAATATGCAATAACACTTTTTTTTAATTAAATAAGTATATCAACAATAATACACTAACAATAATACAAAGTACCTACCGCTAAAAGTGATGAGAGATCGCGATTTGCGAAGCTGCAAAACAATGGCGGCATAGCAAGCCAGAAGTTGTTTACTGAAAATGGCCACTAGGATTCGGACGTTGCCGAAGACGAGGCAAGGTACAACGAAAAGTAATGATAAGTAACGTTTCTTTTGCAACTGTTTGTCAACGTTACAAATTTAAGAAAATTGCAACGTGATGTAACGTTTCAAAATTACGCTTTTTGTAACGAATCGATAAAGCAACGTGATATCACGTTGCGTGGAAAATGGTAACGATGTTTCAACTAATTGCAACGTGATGTAACGATGACGTAACGTTTCAGTGTTACTTGGGACTCGAATAAGCCAATGAGAGGGCCTGAAGTTTTCCGATGACCGAACAGGAGTAAAGGTAGCTTATATGCATCAGGGACGGAGGTAGGAAGGTAATTTCCCTTTTTCCCAAGCAACTACATACAACCTTCTAAATTCAGAATGTACCCGTTGAAACAGGCATATGCCATTGGGTAAGAAACCATCAAAAGGGATTTCTTTCGGAATTGCTTGAAATAGCGACAAGTAGAGAATTTCTGTGTAACATAAATGTTTCAATCACACAGTAGTTAAAAAAGTGAAAGTTAGCTCTAAAAACAGGGCAACTTTTGAAACTAATACATGACCTATAGTTGTTGCAAACCTAACCTGGCAGCATTGGGAAGGCTACGCAGATCCTAAACACAACATTACGACGTTGCTAGGTTCAGGATGCCGCGTCTACAGAGAAAAGTTGTTGAATACTTGAAAACATGACAAATTCATGTTTTTAACTCTTGAATAGGGAACTTTTCACCACATAAAATCATGAGTAGCTTAAAACACACCAACACCAAACAAGAAAACTCACACTTTTTACGCGCAACGTACACACACTGCTCTCAGTGTCCACCACCTTTCTGCCTTCCTATTCCTATTCAGAGTCACAACTGACTACAACTGTATTTATGTCGAGGACTGCATACTAAGTGCCTTGCCTCCATTATTTTATATACCGATAGATGGCAGCACCATCACCGGATCGAACAGTTCATGAGAATTTAGAACTAGTTCAGGAGCTAATAGCTACCTGGTGCTAGCACCCACAGAGGTATCGTTTCACTTGGAGGACGTTGAGACCACGAGCATATTTTACATCGCCCAGTCCCCTTTAATGACGACGGTGGGTCTTCGACCATCGAGGTTCGAACCCAGGACCCTCCGGCCCCGAATCCGACACTACCGATCGGGCTACCACCCCCCCCCCCTTTCTGCCTTACTCTCCTCGGCCACACCCCAGTTCCTGTCCCATGTTGCCAACGTCTTTTAAAAAAAGTTCGTTATTGTGGCGAAACCCTGTGGCTTCGCTCACGAGCTTGGAGGATTTTTACATACAGTTTCAGTGTAATGGGGTTGAAATCTGCCGTATAGAAGTTTATCATGCTGTTAAGTGAAATAAATACTTCGTTTTAAGAAACGTTCTATTATTTCTTGCAGTGCCTTCAGAGAAGTCTAAGGGCCCAGAATTCGCTACGTATCCTGTCTCTTTGGCTATTCATGAAGGCCAACCAGCTGTCTTCACTGCAGTTTTGAAAAAAGAAGCCAAAAAAGGTTTGAAACTCAACTCTTCTGAAGTTAACTTATGTGTTGGTGGTCGGAAGAACTACGATAATTGATCGTGTTTGTGCTTTACAAGTTCTAAAATTATATTTATAAAGTAGTTATTACTTTTTTTACTCCACTGTGAAGTAATACAGTTCTTTTTAGGTAAATGTGACCTTATTTAACCTGCAAATACTCGTGTCCTGTCAAAATAAAGAAACGTCTTAAGTCGCTTAACTATAAACATGAGTCTATAGATATAGTGCAAATTACTACATAACTTTCAGTAGCTGTAATTACTAAAGGGAATGAAATAGATATTTAGAATGAAATTCATAGTCAAAGAAAAAAAAGGTTTAATGTTTCAGATGCCTCTCCTAGCTTACTTGGACAGCATAATCGCATCGTGAAAAAAATTGTTTAACGCTTCGGACAAAACATATTTCCCGCCCAGTAACTTTTTCTTCGCTTACCAGTCCACTAACTTTTAGATGCTTTTGTCAGAATCAATAAGAAACTGTTTTTAGCTATTTGACATTATACTTGAAATGTTCAGGTCGGATAAATAGAGCCATTCATAATTTTCAAGCTCCAACTATACCCCCCAAAGAAATAAATGTTCCGTCCGGAAAGTTGGAAGAAAGAATTTGTGTATGTACTTATAAACCAGTCGATAATTAAATTCAAATAACGACTGTTTTTCAGTATTTCGAGTGACTTCACGAAATATTTTCTACCGCCACAAAAAAGAATGAAATGGAACAAATAAATAAAAATCTATATATATATATATAAATGAATGTTTGTCTGTATGTCATCCATGAACTCAAAAACTACCCGGCAGATTTGGCTGAAACTTTCACCGTTTGTTATTTTTGGTACTGGAAATGTTTATAGACCAGTTCGAAAAAAATCCGATCGATAGTTCCTTTTTTATTCCAATTTAACTCGCAATCCATTGGATAAATACGAATAAAATGATCGGCTGCAGAAATTAATTCGCGTGAAAGATCACATTGATAAGAAGTTAGCTGTTGCCATTTTTCTTGAGTTTGAACAAATAAATTCTTTCTTTATTGTTTTATGGCTTTTCATGCAACGGAGGGATTTAAAACTATTTCTATTTGATATTTTTAGCGATTGATTGATCTTGCAAACTGCGTGAGTACAAAATTTGAGTATAGTCACGGCTTCACTTGGTACCTGGACCGATTATTATGATAAATTGCTATATATATGTATTTTTCCACGGATAAGGTGCATAATATGCTCATTGAAGCCACTCGCCACCAGGTGGCACTGCAGAGTAGCAACTTCTGCCCCTTTCAACCGATTGTCATGAAAATCAGTATAATGATGTATTTTTTTGTTGGCGTAGCAACGCACGTCGGGTACAGCTAGTAATTAATAAAACAAAATAAAATTAAATTAAAAATATACAAAGAGAATTTTGAAAAATCAATTATGTACTCCTTTCATTTCAGTCGAGTGGGCTAAGGACGGACGAATCATTGAGGAGTCACCCCGAACGAAGCTGATTTCCCAAGGATGCAAGTACACACTCTCTATACCAAGTGCAGTACTGGCAGATATGGGACAATATGTCTTCACAGCCACTGACCATAATGGAGAAAATGAAGCTTCCGTTTCACTTATGGTGTTCAATGGATAAGGTAACTGCAATAAGAAAGTTTGTTGTTAGAAGTTTAATCTGAAGGTCATATGTTTCTTTGTAACATTGAACAAGGAATTGTTTATTAACTGGAATTAACGCTCCATTCCCAAATGTTAGTAACTAAGAAGACGCAATATAATAATAATATAAAAAATAGTAATCGTAATAATAATGACGATAAAAACGATGACGATGATATTTTAGAAACATCTTTCAATGTTTTTTCTTAAACCTTTTATTGGTGTCGATTTCAATGCCATATGGGCAAACCCGTAACTGGTGTGTTGCCATTTGCTACTTTTAAATTTTGCGCTTTGTGTCATTTGATCGCAGATTCCACATCTAAGCTATAGAACTAGAGCAAGGCCCTAGGAGAAAGGAATACAGCCAAGTGATTTCCCCGTGACCTTTATAATTTAATATCCTTACTAGAAGAGAAAGGAAAAATGCTTCCGAGGACCGAATCTAGAAATGGGGGAAGCCAGAGCCGTGCTTCAAACGACGACAAATTCAGGTATTGCACTCAAGTGTGGATCCAAAAAGGGGAATCATTTCCCTCCTTAAAGAGACAAAAAAGAGCCTAAATTACACTTTTGACCTTTAATTGCGAAAAATATCCGATAGGAACCCTGAACCTCTTCCTCTTTGATGTTCTCAAAAATACTTCAGTTTCGAAAACTTTCCGCGGGGTATCCATTTACTCCTCGCCTCTTCTCCCCCAACTTTGTCAACCATTTCGGAAAATGGCGTTTCACAAGGATTTTAAACGTGTACACATTGTAAATAGTATCGTTTTAAGCTTTTCAATATGGATTGAAACCGAGGGTTCTAGAAGACGCTTCAACACCCTAATTACCCCCTCCCTGCTGCACCCTTAGTCACGAAAACTTTGAATCAATTCCAGAATTTCTAAACTCCGCATAAGTAAATTTATATTTAAACACAATTCTTGATCATCATTTAAATAAATGCATTTTGTAACTTCCTCAATACCATCTTTTTATTTTCTAAATTCTTCTCTTTTTTTTTCAGGTTTTTAAACTATTTTAACCCATTCATCATTTTCTTGGACGCCAAGACCATCGAGGATGTCTCCTGTCATCATACGAACCTTCGATTTTAAACGAAACCGATATTTGTTCACGTCGACTGACTTAACCTGTGTTGGCTTACAGGTGTCAAATTACCCCTTCATGCCCCCGCAATGCATTTTTTACTTTATTTCCTTCACATGCAGTCCTTTTAGAACATTTTTAAAGATTTGATGTGCACAGCTAATAGCTTATGCAAAAAATATTATGCAAGCTTGGCACTGGACACAGTTTAATTTTTAAGCCTATCTTTGATTTTTTTCTGTAACTTTTCACTTTTCTTTGACTTAGATTTTAATCCATTTTTAAGGAAACTTTTTAGTATTATTTTTTATGAAGAGATTAAAAACGAAATAATTTTTTTTTTTTTCAAAACCTTTTTTTATACTCATTACTCCTGTACTTTCCGTTTCAGGAGTAAAATTTTCTGCTGAAGTTAAGTCGAGGATTTTAAATTTTTCAACCAACCGGTGAAGATGTACATACTTGAAATGTTGAGTTCAAACATGCAAGTGTTGATCAACAAATATTGTTAAACATAATGTGCACACAAACTTTCTTTCTATAAACAAATACAATATGTGCTAAATTAAAAAAAAAAAAAAAAAACCGTAACAATGTTTAACGAATTTTTATACATATTGTAACAACTTATAGAACAAACGTTGATTCGTACATTTGTAAATACACTGTTAAAAATTCAGGAAGATTTTCTGGTAATTATTAATGTAAAATGGCATCGCTAACGCATCGCTGATTTTTACGGTAATTTATACCGGAGAAATAAGCGATCCCAGCACCAATTGGTTGCTGTGGTCTACCGAGGAAACCGTAAAATTTTACAGTAACATTTGATTTTTACGGTAATAGTTACTGGCAACATGGATGCCAGTAACAATTACCGTAAATTTTCCGGAAAATTTTTAACAGTGTAGACTTGCTTTGACCTCAAAATTTCAAGTATGAGCCTTTGAGAACACACTATTATACGCATTACTGTTTATTACTCAATGATGGATTAAAATCTATATAGTTTGTAATGAAATAAGCATGTACATATTTATGTATATATATAAATATATATTGATTCTTATGGTAAGCTTTTAAAAGCCAAAAAAAGGAATTAAACTATTATCCTCCTGCCTTTTTTTGGCCAGAAAGCTTACTACAGAGAATCAGTATGTACAGATATTATCTTTTACAGAGAACATAATGTGAGATTGCTACGCCTTATGTCATATTATGCAATTTAAACTCGTTACATGATTTTTGCAACGAATAAAATGTATAAGCAAATGCCCCTGTCATATGTGTTTGTTTTTATTAAAGAAAATTGAAAAAAAAAAAGGTTCTTGATTACTTTTCTTTACAATAGTTCACTGGCGTAACTACGTACCGCACGACCCCGCAACGCTGGGGGCCCGGAGTCAAGAGGGGCTCGAAAATTTTGAAGCTTTGTTTTCATTCAATTTTATTTTTAAAAAAATCGTAAATCACACTTAGTTGGAAAAGTTTATATTGGTACTGATGCCCCCTAGAACCCCAGAACCTATCGACGAGGAACCCCCGTTTAAGATATCGGGGGCACCATGCCAGACATTTTTTCGCTGCCCTCTTGAAGCCAAACATTACAATTTTTGCCATTTGCTAAAACAGTTTTAGCCAATTTGGGGCTCCCAAATAGCAGGGGCCCTAGGCCATGGCCAATTCAATAATCGGTCTATAAGTTTAAAAAAGGGGGCCCGCGGCCCACCTTCCATGTGCGAAAACGAAACGTTGGGACAGCCCTGAGCAAAAAGTAGAGAAAAGGGAAAATCCCTGGAAAAGAAGGAAAGTCCTGACCGTAAGGGATCCTGAAAAAGAGTCCAGAGAAGTTTTTTGTATAGGATCTGGAGGGGGAGGGGGGAGTCGGCAAGGGCCCGATAATTTTTAAGCTTTGTTTTTATTCAATTTATTAATTTTTTCCATGAATAAAACTTGGTTTGAAAAGCATATTAGTTTTGGGGCCCTCTAGGGCTATAATATCATTCAGGACAATTTAAAATTGAGTTTTTGGAGCAATAGTAAAAATATTCCGGGGGAGAGTCCTGAAAACCTTCTATTCTGATCATTTTCAAATATGGTTCACGTTTGCTTTCCTAGGGCTATTATTTAGAAAAATTTTCGGGGGAGGGACTCGTATCCTCCTTCATCCCAATATCATCGAAAATCGCCTGAAGTTTGGGGCTTCAAAACTTTGATTTAAAAAAAAATCCTGGGAGAGCCCCGGACCCATTTTTTTCTTGTCAGGTCATCGAAGGCAATTCAATTTCAGGAGTTCAATTTTGAAAAATTTCCGGGGGAGAGCCTTCGAACCCCCGTTTCTTTAAAATTATCGAAAATCATCTAAAATTGCGCTTTGGGAGCTTTAATGTCAGCAAAATTCCTGAAGTCTTATCTTTCACCCCCTTCCCTTTATATAACATCCTAAAAACGCATTTATGCACCACTTTCAATGCTGTTAGGGCAACAGATGAGGGAGTTTGGAACTTTGCTCCGAAATCGAAGATTCAAAAAGGTAACTTGATGATGGCAAACTTAAATACTTCAATTTCTAAAAATTACAAAGAAGGTCCCTAAAACTTTTCCTTTTTTAATACTGCTTTTTTGGAACTGTAAATTTGAAAATTCTGGGGCAGAGAGTCCTCATTTCTTCCTTTATTCTAACGTCATCAAAGGTGGCCACAATTGCACTTTAAGGAGTTCCATATAGAAACAATTCTGGGACAGAGTCCCCTCAATTTAATCCCATCTTCTAACCTCTTCAAAAGTGGCCTACAATTGCATTTTTAGAAGTTCCATCAATAAAAATTCCTTGGGCTTCCCCCGACACCGTTTCATTAAATTAACAAAGATTTGTCCAAAATTGCATTTTTGGAACTTTAATATGATGAGATTTTCAGAAGAGTCCCTAACTCCTTCCCTAAAGGTGGTACGTAATCACGTGTCCAAAAACTTTCGCAAAATTTGCGGGTAAGACACCCAAACCTTCCATCCTCCTAACATCATTGAAGAACGTTTAAAATTGCTATTCCCTGGAAATTCAAAAAACTCCTATGGGCAGAGTTCCAAATCTCATCCTTTCAACTAATGTCTTCAAAGAGGGCTTATTGCATTTTTAGAAGCTTAATTTTGAAAATTTTCCGGGGATAACCTCCGAGCACCGTCGAAGATCTTCTAAAGTTGCGTTTTTCGAACTTCAATAATAATTGCAGGAAGAGAGTCACCGACCCCTTTCCATTATGTTACAAAAAACGACTTACAATCACGCATTTAAAACTTAAAAATTCGAAAAATTTAAGACAAAGAGCCCTGAACAAATTCATTATTCCAAACATGATCTAAAATTCCGTTTGCTAAACTAAAATTTTAGAAACTGCTCCCATCCCATATTTTTGTACAAGTATTATATTTACAACTAGAAAGTCGCCCGTCAAGGTGACGGGTAAAAATCGCTTCTACATTTGAACGAAGCAATTGCTGCCTGTTTGGTGATATTTTGATAGTTGAAATTTTAACTCTAAGTCCAGTGGACTAACCATAAACATGGCGTTCATTGTTGACCATTTTTTCGTTTCTTCATTCCTCTGAAATGGTAGTCTTACCAGTAAAACAGTTAAGTTACCGGATCGAGTTCAGCCTTGTCACAATAAAGCCTTTCCCTGCATGTTAAACATTACCAAAACAAATTATCATACCGTGGCGCGAGTTTCATTGTTGAAACACGCGGGTTACTCCATTATCGGCAATTATTAATATGATGATTAAATTCATATTGCTTATTCTTTTTCTCCTCATTGTAGCGATCTCTCCAGATTTCTGCCACTAATGATCCCTTTGTAAACTAAAAATTCAATATCTCCCCCCCCCCTCTTTCTCTCTCTCTATATATGTTTGTGTGTTTATGTGTGTGTGAAAATAAATTGCGGAGCCGACAAACACGAAAAATTGTACTATAAATATAGACTAATACGATTTTTTAGTAGAGGGCCGAAAGCCAGATTTTGCGGGTAGGCCGAAAATTTAAAGTTACGCTACTGCAATAGTTGTTTCTTCGACTATGAAGATACTAATTATCCGAAAGCCGGTTAACCGGATGTTCGAATAACCGAAGACGTCAAAGGTCATGCAGATTTTATTTTATTTGAAAATATTGAAAGTGAATTTCTAGTGTAATAACTTCTACGTCCTTTTTGTTTGAAAAGTAAAAGAAATTAGCTTACCTAACTACTAAACACGCCATTTGTAACATGCGTTACTAAAGACGCCAGAGTTAAGGCTGTAAAAAGTGCGAAAGCGAGTGTACCTAAAAAATATTGCCATAATTGTTTACAAAGTTGTCCAATTATCCGAATTTTCGTTAACCAGATCTGCCTATCTCCCGACTGGTTCAATTTAAGGCCCCTGCATATAAGAGCCGGCGCATCAGCTTAAGATCAGCCATTTTGGATCGGAGTGCGAGTTTGAGTGTTTGTCTTTTCAGGCAAGTTATAGCGTTTGTTGATTTTTCATTGTGAACACTTGTTAGCGGCACGTGATTTTTTTTATCAAATAAAATATTATTTTTTGCTAATTCGGCAAAACCTGAATTTTTGCTGTAGTAACCCTAGCTCCGCAACAATGAAAAATCCGATCCAAAATGGTTAAACTTAAGCTGATGCGTCACTCGACGTTAAATCCCGGTTATCACAAATTTGCCATTTCAATTGCGCTTTGCTGATTTCAAAACTCTTGCTCAAATTAATTAAAAACATTTTAAATTTGTTAATAAATACCTGATAACAACAGATAAAAATTAAAATTACAAAGTTTTCTTTGATTTTGTTTTTACGCCTCGCTAAGGATTGAGTTTTGCGTTTTAATTATTAATGGATTCGGAGTCTGATTTTTCTATCAAACAAAGGCCCTTTCCAGGGTCAAATTTTTAACCTCAGAAGAGCGTACTCGAATTGCAGCATCACTTCTAATACAAAGCCGAACCCTCAACCTAAATACAAATGTATAATATTAAGCTGTTTACGCCTAACGTAAAATATCCGCAAAAAACGGATATTTGTAATATTCAGATCATTTTTGAATTATATAACGTGTTTTACGTTTACGTTAAATAAATATTTCCAAACCAATAAATATTGAAGTGTCAGGTTTCTCTTTTCTTTATAAAGTTTATCAGTTATTCATATCCGTAGTTTCATATAATGTATGCCGAAATCGCTGTGAAAATATTCTAATCGCATTCATTAATTTGTTGGGACTCTAGCTCACCCTAAATACAAACAAGCAAAGCACACGAAATCTTAAAACGGAAAGCCCAAAAAGCTAAGTCCGTGCGCAAGCGCAGTTAAAATGGCCGGGATTTAACGTCTAGTTGATGCGTCGGCCTATTTGTTCAGCGGCTCTAGTTCAACTAATCGACCAACAATTGTAATTGCTATTATCTTCAAAAATCCATCCGCTCGACTCAGCGTCAAACCTCCCAAGAGGTAATGGCATCCGCCGACACAGGTGCCGCGAAAACATGTGCAAGTCTGAAAATAGTAAACGCAACTCTATTAGGAAAAAAAAGTCAGTTCGGTTTTTCATACGCGCTTTACTATCAAAGTGATGATAGCAGTTTGGTTGAATTTATCTCTATATATAAAAGTGAATGTTTGTCTGTATGTCATTCATGAACTCAAAAACTACCCGGCAGATTTGGCTGAAACTTTCACCGTTTGTTATTTTTGGTACTGGGAATGTTTATAGACCAGTTCGAAAAAAATCCGATCGATAGTTCCTTTTTTATTCCAATTTAAGTCACAATCCATTGGATAAATACGAATAAAATTATCGACTGCAGAAATTAATTCGCGTGAAAGATCTCATTGATAAGAAGTTAGCTGTTGCCATTTTTCTTGAGTTTGAACAAATAAATTCTTTCTTTATTGTTTTATGGATTTTCATGCAGCGGGGGGGATTTAAAACTTTTTCTATTTGATATTTTTAGCGATGGATTGATCTTGCAAACTGCGTGAGTACAAATTTTGAGTATAGTCACGGCTTCACTTGATACCTGGACCGATTATTATGAAAATTGCTATATATATGTATTTTTCCACGGAGAAGGTGCATAATATGCTCATTGAAGCCACTCGCCACCAGGTGGCACTGCAGAGTAGCAACTTTTGCCCCGTTCAACCGATTGTCATGAAAATCAGTATAATGATGTATTTTTTTGTTGGCGTAGCAACGAGCGTCGGGTACAGCTAGTAACATTATAAAGGCATGTTTACACCTTTAAAATGACACCGGAGGTGAATATATAATTGTATATACTCGTTCAAAAGGAAAATAACTAAGTGAGCCATGCACCCATAATATTGAAGAGTTTCGTGAAACAATTTTTACTATAGAAATAATGTAGTTTGGGCAGAGCTATGGTAACGTGGTGGTAGCAATTTTGGAAAACTGTTGGTGCCAAGCGATTTTAAAAATTTCATTAAAAGATTAAATTCCTCCAAACATATTTATTAGATCGTTAAGAGGCGTTAAAAGTTCCATTAAAGTTTACAATATTACGCCAAATAAAAGAAATGATTACATGACAGTTAAAATTGCATTACAATGAAAAATATTACGCTAACAAAATTAAGTAAGAACAATCGCCTTTTTCGCCAAGTGGCCTAGTTACCGTAACCCCGTCGTAGTTTGTAATTTTAGTGTGTTTTAATTAGTCAAAGTTAAACGACTGAAAATCATAATAAATGAAGTTGAACAACCTAAACTTCATGCTTAATGAATAGAGTTAGAATAACGCTATCTCAAATTTTGGCGTAAAAAGAATTAATGCAGAAGCGACAATTTTTTTTCAGTATGTTCAGCATTTTTGTTTTTCGGACCTGCACTTATCTCATTTGCGATGTCAGTATCACTCCTAGTTTTATTTACTTCATTCTAAAATTTACTGGTGACTCATTAGCAATTGAGAAAAGCCTTCAGACACTTTAAACCTTATTTATTTCTTATATTTACATACATTGTTAGCAACATAGGTTTTTAAGATAACTAAATATTTGGACTTCATATTAGTAAAAGGAGTAATGCTTTTGTTTAAAGGTATAAGTTAAAAAGTTAGCTTGATTTTTTTTTAATGTTTCTATTACGCACGCATCTGTATCATAGAAAATCTTATTGCGTTTAGTTATTGTTTACTTTTAATTGCATTTTATTGTTTTAAACAAATTTACAAAAATGAGCGAGGAAAATAACGAAGGTCTTTTTATAAGTAAGCATGAATTTCAAGCCTTATATGACCATTATACAAAATTTAAGGACAGTTTAAAAAATTTAGAAAGCATAAAAATTTCAAAATGTTCCGAACATACACCTGAGAGGGTATCAGGATCCAAAAAGGAATCGGGATCGTCTGAATCTGAAAATGAAGTTAAACGAAGGGAAGAGCTGGTTATGGATGATTCAACGGATTCCGAACAGAAGCCGGTGGAAGCGCATCGATTAGTAATCCCTAAAAAAGGAAAATGGAAAAAAGCAATTCGCAACAAAAAACTGGCCTTCAAGAAAAAATCAGGAAAAGAAACACCAGAAAATCTGAAAGAGACAGAACCCGAAACCTTAGTACAAAAAATATCAAAAGCTGAAAAATCTGATGAGAAACTTAAACCCAAGGACTCTGAACGGTTTAAAACTGAAAACTACGTAGAGAACAAGGTATTGGAACTTCATAAAGTACTGATATCTTCATCTTCAGAAGTCGAGGCAGAGTCAACATCAGATGATGAAACAACTCTAGCAAAATGGTCAGAATCCGTCAGAGATTTGCATGAAGTTAAAAACGAGTTCTCGAGTTTGTTGGAATATTTCCGTCAATCGTTTTTCGATAGTGAGAGGAAAAATAAAAAAATATTCGAACTAAAAGCTAAGCTATCCAAAAATGTTGGTCCCCGTCAAGAGGGAAACAAGGAAATTGAGATTCTTAATGATGAAATTGAAAAGCTGAAGACTTACGTGAGAATTTCAATTGATCAAAATTTTGACGTCGCAAATGAAAATGAGAACTTGCGAAAACAAATCGAGGATTTGAACTCGAAGCTTGAAGTAAAAGAAGAATTGGCAAAAGAAAGGCAAAGAGTCAATATATCAGATAAAGAATCCTCTTTACAGAAGAAAAAGATTCCGGTGGGAAAGGAGACTCAAGGCGAGGAGGTAGCTAAAGGGGATGACAGTCTGCTCTCAGCTGAAAAAGAAAAGGCTGGACCACAATCTTACAATACCTGCAATTGTGATGATGCAAAAGCTCAAATAAATGAACTCAAGAAAGAATCGAAGAAAAAAGAAATGATGTTATCGATGAAACTCGAAGCCGCACGAGCCAAAGTAGACACTCTAACAGCAGGGACATTAGAGAGGGATGAATTAATTAAACAATATAGTTCGAGGCTTTCAACAACAGAAAAGGAAATCGAAAATTTAGAACACAAGTTGAAGGAACTTCAAGGCCGTTCCAAAAGTTTGGAATCACAATCGGAAAAAGAGCAAATGAGGTTCAAGAAATTGAAAATGTCGTGTGAGTCTCTAGAAAGAGAAAACAGTCAGCTTAGGAAAGAGAAGGAAATTTTTGAAGAACTGCTGTCGGAGTTTCGAGACACAGCTGATGAACATCAAAAACAGAAGAACGAAGCTCTGAAGCAGATTCAGATTTTTGAAGAATACCTAGCAAAGAGCCAGAGGCATTTGAGCATGAAAAATTGTGAGATTGAAAAGCTGCAAACAGATCTGTCGGAATTGGGTGACTTAATGACGAGGAAATTTCCTCCCGTGAAGACTTTTGAAGCTGAAACACAAACGAGAGATATTCGATCGGAAATGGCCATTCAGGAGAAAATAATCGATAATTACAGAGGCGAACTCAAAGTACAAGACAGAAAAGTGCTGCTGCTGCAAAATGAGGTAGAAGATTTAAAACAGCAAGTGGTTAGCACGAGGAAAAGTTTACGATCAAGAACAAAGGAAAATTCCTCGCTTTTAGTGAAGTTGAAGAAATTAGAGAAAGTCATTGCTGAGAAGACCGCCGGACTGGAGAAAGTTCAGGACAAATTAGAGCTTCAGTCGCGATCTGCTAAGCACTGGGAGAAAGAGGCCGAATCTGCGACCGAAAAGTACCGAGTAGCGTTCGAAGAAAGCAGAAGATTCGAAGAGTTGTACCACCAGATGAAGAATCTTAGCTCGCACCAAAAATCTGAAGTTGCTCTCTTGGTAAAAAGACACGAATATCTTTTGCACATTATACATAACAAAGACGCCCAAACCAAATGTTCTATGAATAGAAATATTGTGTTAACATAGTGGAACGAAAAAAATATAACTGTAGCAATGAACACAGATAGTGCCTTTTTATTTTCAAGTCAAGTAGAATAGGGAAAGCTTAAGTTTTTACACAAAGTTCGAAACTGCTATTTGATTAGAAGCTAGCTTTATTTTTAATTTTTAGTAAATGACTTGAAAATATTGAAAAACTACAGGAAGTACTCGTGACGAGTTTTCAAAACTCTTAGCACCATAATTATTCCAAAAAAATCCATCAAAATATAAAAATTCCTTTAAAAAATAAATTACCCCATCAGGTAATTTTCTGTTCGTACTTTTTCGTTAAATGTACGCCACTAAGCGCATTTTTTCATTTTTGGCTATTTTAACTTATTGCTATTTCAAACTAAGAATTTATTAGTTGGCGGCATTTAACAACTTTAATTTCAAAATACCAGGGTTACCCTGTACTTGTAGGCCTCGCTGTGCTGAAATTTAATACTGAATTCTCCATTTAATATAAAATTCTCTTACAGATAAATAAATTGCGCCGTTGAAGTGTTAAATAATTCAACAACAGAATTAAACAATGGGGGATATTTCGATAATTGGGAATCTGGCGATCTTTCTTCATTGGCGTCAATTTTTGGCTCCAGCGCCTGCGCGAGAGGTATTTTTCTTTGCAAATCAAAAAAAAAATAATAATAATTTGAATTTTGTCATCTTGAATTCAAATTATGTTTTTCGCAATCACGAGTGTGTGTTTGTATGTGTGTGGGGGGGGGGGGGGGTATGTGTATGTGTGTAGGCATGTGTGTTTGTGTCTGTGTGCAGTCATGAGTGTGTGGGTAGCTGTGTGTATGAGTGTTTGTGTGCGTGGGGGCGGGGTATGTGTATGTGTGTGTGTAAGCATATGTGTTTGTGTCTGTGTGCAGGCATTAATGTGTGGGCAGTTGTCTGTATTTGTGTGTATGTGTAGTTGTCTGTATGCATGCGTGTGTGTATGTGTTTGTGTATGTGTGTAGGGGTATGTGTGTGTATGGTGGTGTTTGTATGTGTGTGTATGGTGGTGTTTGTGTATGTGTGTGTATGGTGGTGTTTGTGTATGTGTGTGTATGGTGGTGTTTGTGTATGTGTGTGTGTATTTGTGTGTGCGTGTATGTATGCGTGTGTGTGTAGGATATGGACGCAACCTGGAGACGGTTTTCGCTAGAGGAGCAGCATCGTGAGGCCGGCCGACGCGACGGGCGGTGCTGGCAGAGGGTGGCGCCGCGCCGGTGGGAAAAATGATAGCACGCCAAAAAACAGTCAAATGAAAGCAATAAGCAATCGTGATTGCTCAAAAAAAAAGAAAGAAAATTAATTTGAATTCTGAAATTTTGAATTCAAATTATGTTTTTCGCAATCACGAACTGAGACAGGACCCTACTCATTGGAGTTATTGTTTCTAGAAACGGCTTCTGTCTCCCCCAAGTCTGCCTCTCCTCCTGGGCGGTTACTTGTGCATAGTTGTGTGCGTGCGTAGACCTGTGTGTATGCACGTAGGTGTTTGTGAGTGTATGTGTGTGAAGTCGTGTGTGTGTGTGAACGTGCGTGTGTGTAGGACATGTACGTCTCCAACCAGAAGAAGCGGATAGCTCAAAACCGGAGCAGCCGCGCCACGCCGCCAGCAGAGGACGGTGTGCGGTGGTGCTGCAAAGGCTTCTGGTCCAAGTTGAAAAAGGCACGGACACCAAAAACGGTCAAATGAGAACAATAAGCAATCGTGATTGCTCAAAAAAAAAAGAAATCGGAAACATCTATTCACGTAGGGTTACTATAAATCAGTAGGGATACCAAAATAAAATTATTTACGCCAAAAAATGAGACGACCGCGCCAGATTCCCAATTATCGAAATATCCCCCAAACAATGCATTGAGTTGTATTAAAAGTCATTGAAATGTAAAATAATCCACCAACTGAACAAAAAAATATTAAAAGTTCCATTAAGTTCAAAACTTTCTGTCTAATGAATAGATCATGTAGTTTAAAGTTCCATTATAACTCAAAATGAGGAGCAAGCGAGGCGACGACCTTAAACTATATTCCTCTTTTTCGCCAAAGTACAAAGTAAACAAATCGCCAAGTGCAAATGTACCCTTATTCGAAACTCTTAGCAATAATTGAGTTTCATATGTTTTATATCTCCATGCTGCGACTTCATTTTTTAGTTTAATTAAGGTCACTATATAAAGGGTGATTATAATTAAAGTTCTACTTTCAAAACGCTGTAAAAATAAAACCACTGGTCAGAATGACGTCAAATTTGAACGGAATATTATTGAAGACAGGGGGAAACGTATGGCCGAAGAAAAATAAAAAGTTGGAATTTTTAGCAATAGATGGCGCTGTAAGCATCATAATTTAATTAAATCGGTTTTTAATTGTCCTGAGGCCAAAAACCGCAGAAAAAGCATCAGTAAAAATCAAATCGGTCTTTAGTTTTCGTGAGACTGGCACAAAAGATGTTCAATGTGCTGTCCCCCGCCTGTTTTCTGAAACAAGTTGAAATCGAGAAACAGTATGTTCCACAACTGATCGACGTATTTCCGGGGTCACGTTTAGAACGTTGCGCAATGCAGCCTTCAGCTCAGCAAAATTTGCAATCGGAGCATTGAACACAACAGCTTTCAGATAGCCCCATAGCCAGAAGTCCTACGGATTAAGATCAGGTGATCGGAACGGTCAGGCTGTAGGGAAATGGCAACTTCAATAAGTCGTGCGCATGACTGGTGTTTTAATTTACATATTTTGACACCTGCAGAGCCATCTATTGCTAAAAATTCCAACTATTTATTTTTCTTCTGCCATTTGTTTTCCCCCTTCTTCGATAATATTCCGTTGAAGTTTGACGTCATTCTGACCAGTGGCTTTATTTTTACAGCGTTTTGAAAGTGGAACTTTAGTTATAATCACCCTGTATAAGGCTACTACGATCTTATATAGTGGTTCTAGTTTAAACGGTTTGTGCTAAGGCCACTATATAGACTTCAGACTGGATCTAGTTTGTGCCTTCATGGCGTTTACCATCCTCATCGAGGGTCTCGTGCTATTTTATGTTCGAAGGTGAAGTCATCAATGCGTAATCTCGATGGATTAAATATCAAGTTTGTCCAGAAAGGATTTCGGTTAATTTTACTGCTACGTTGGGTACGTTTGTTCACCAATTTGAGTTTTTGTAATTTCAGTGAAAGTGAACGCAACGGAGAAAGCTTTCATTGGTTTGTATTTAGCATTCGTTTTCTGAAATCATTGGAACGTATTTCGGGAAGATTTCGATAATTGGGAATCTGGCGATCTTTCTTTATTGGCGTCAATTTTTGGCTCCAGCGCCTTCGCGAGAGGTATTTTTCTTTGCAAATCTACTATTTACATAGGGTTATTATACATCTGCAGGGTTACCAAAATTAAATTATTTACGCCACCAATTGCCGCCAATAAAGAAAGATCACCAGATTCCCAATTATCGAAATATCCCCCGTCTTTCCATACACTTTTTTTGTTAGCTAGACGCCATTCTTCGAGAAATCATAACCTTTTTTTTTTCTTCAATTTACAGGCACTAGTTGTCGCCTAATAAAATTGCCTAATGCCAGTAAAAAGTACATGAATCGGCGCAAATATTACTGACTTTTGACTACGGAAAAGCACTCGGGATATTTAAACAATTAAGAAACTGATACGGTAGTAAAACTTCTGTCATAAATAATTTTACGTTTGGTGACCCTGGTGCTTTATGGTAACATTACGCAAATAGATTTTCCCCCTCTCTTTGTGTACGTATGCGAAGGTAAAACATTCTACGCGTAGGCATTGGTACCAAAAATTTGCCGCAAATGGACCAAGATCGGCCAATTCCCAATTATC
The DNA here is from genome assembly GCF_026930045.1 of Uloborus diversus. Lineage (NCBI taxonomy): Eukaryota > Metazoa > Arthropoda > Arachnida > Araneae > Uloboridae > Uloborus > Uloborus diversus. The sequence continues at coordinate 15,168,933 of NC_072732.1, forward strand.
GAAATCTTCCCTCTTGCGAAGCAAAGTTAAAGCAAGTTGATTGCAGAGAGTTTTTAAAAATCTTGTCATCAGAACTGTTGCAAAAATTACAGCAAATAAATAAATTAAGGCATCGAAAACGGCTAAAAGTTCGGGAAAAAATGAAGCAAATCTAGCAAGTGAAAAAGACAAGCCAAGCTAATAAAATTGTGTTTCAAAATTCTGGGTTTATCAATGTTATATCCTTGTAGATATCGCCAACCGTCTTGAAATGTTTTTTTTTTTTTTTTACTGACGTCGAGTTAGATAGTAAAAAAGCTGCCGAATCAAGTGTCGGACCTTTTAGGAACGGAAACGTACATGTAAGATTATCTGCCAACTAAACTTAAAATTATTTGTCAATATTGTTAATAATTAATGAACAATATTAACGTAATTTTAACGATGTTAAAGATTTATTATTGGTCGCCAATCTCGCCATGCGAGTTTGTTAGCGTGAACTACAGCTACTATATATCTATCGAGGGGCCTTACCGTAACCTAGAGCATGTTTTGCTTTTATAGGCCGTGACAATCCCTGAAATTCATAAACAACAAGTTGGCAAGGTTGGCGACTTATTGAAAGCGCAAACGCTTTTGACATCTATGACTGCGTGATTTTTTAGAGTTATTTACGGGTGTACGTAAACTAACGTTTCTATTCTCCAGAAACTTAAACGAATATCTGAGTCCCATTAATGTCCATTTGCAGTGGATTCCGTCCCGTATGAGCATTATCGGTAATGAACAAGCAGATCTCTTATCCAAAGAGGGTTGTACAGTACCCGCCACTAATAAAATCACTGGATTATAAAATCAGCCGCTTTTTAAAATCAAATCTGGAAGAACAGAATCATTGCAATACCAAAACATGTTAAAACCATCTTTTAATAAAATCACTATCGCCGTTTTACAAAATCAAACTTTTGGACATCATACGTAAAAAATTGTTAAAGCGCCACCAAGAAGTGAAGGAATCAGCTTTTCAGAAGATGAGAATATCTCAGAGTCAAATTTGCCTCTTCATTTTCAATAGATGTCAGAAAAGCGCTTGATGATGTACGATGCACTTCAGAACAAAGAGGAAAATATGTTGAACGTTACAAAACACTTTGTAAACTCTCAAACGATATTGAATCTTCGCTCTCCCAATTCTGTTATCAAACAACAATACACCTACAGTTTAAGATCCTTGTGCAAGTAATTATAAAAAAAAATGTACCTCATGTTTAGTTAAAATGATAACTGTATTTTGAAATACTTAAAATAGAAATAAATGAAGTAGTTCAATTCATTTTTAGAGTATTTAAACTTCAAAACCTTTTTTTTTTTTTTTTTGAATGCCGGTTAATAAAATCAGCCGCTTTATAAAATCAAATGTCCACCGAACGAATGTGATTTTAATAAGCGGCGGGCACTGTAGCACTACTTCACTTATCTCCACAGCTCTCACCTACTCTGAGTAAATTCAGAAATTTCTAAGAAATGGAAGACACCGCCCCACCATCACTGGTACACAAGTCAACAACCCCGATCTTCCTTCTCTCTAGCCCTTTCAGACGTGGCGTCCGGTATACCGGACATGAATTTTAAACAGCTGCTGATCATTAATTAATGGAATAAATTACTCGATTTGTTTCGTAGTTGATTCTTTACAGTCTGCTTATTATTATCTGTACAAGAATTTTTCAATTTAGGATTGATAACCTTAAGAAATAGGGGTTGGGAGAAAATGGAACTGGCTCATTTTCCCAACCACGGATTCTCGTCGCAAAAGCAAGTTTTTTTTCTGATTTTTTTAAAGGTATATCTTAATATATATAAAAATCAATGTCCTGAGATAACATATATACATATATATATACATATATCAACGCACAGCCGAAACCGCTGAAGCTTCAGACTTGAAATTTGTCAGGCATGTCCGCATGATTACGAAAGTAACCACTAAGAAAGGATTTTTTGAAATCTCAATTAGTTCGGGAGCAATTAATTAAAACCCCTTAATTTCTGCGAATTTAAAACCTGTCATTGAATTCAAATCCCTTATTTTCGAAGGCTTTCCTCCATTCAAATCATTATTCAGTACTTCATCTCAACTTTTGGTCGATAGCGAACTATAAATTTGATATTGTTTCTCACGTGGTTCTTCGAGGCTTTTCTCAAGTCAAATCATAATGTTTCTGTCTATTGTTTTCATTTTTTCAAAACTAGAAACGAAGTTTTTAAGAACATCATCACAGGTGGACTATCCTTTTGAATTTAGAAGAATGCAGTTTCCTGTTAAAGTTTGCTTTGCAATAACCATTAATAAGTCACAAGGACAGACATTAAAAGTAGCAGGGACCGATTTAAGAGAAGACTTTTTTTCACACGGCCAATGTTATGTAGCTTGCTCCAAAGTCAGTTCATCAAGCAGCTTAATAATTTTAGCACCAGAAAAAAAAAAAAAAAACTTAAAATGTTGTATACAAAGAACTTCTTGCTTAAACATAGGTATATCAATAAAATGTGGATGGCCTGTGTTTGCAAAGATAATCACTACTTTAAAAGGATCGTTAATAACAGTTAAAGATCGGTTAAGGGCAAAGGCATATATGTAAAGAGTACAGGGGCCCCGGGATCCTCCCCAAATTAGAAAAAGTAATAGGTAATAAGTAATTATTATAGGGCATTTTCGAAACTAGGTGCACCAAGCACTGTTAACCCCTGCTAATTCCATTACCCGAGCAATGCCGGGTACGGGAATGCTAGTAATCTTATACTAATCACACATTTCAAATGCTTATTTTTTGTTTTATTATTGTTTAGAGAATATTTTACAAAGAAGTTTGTTTGATGTTTCATCCTTTTATCATCTGAAATATGTATTTCAATAATATATGTCCGGATTATTGGACGTGTCATAACTCTTTTAATTTCTCACCTATAAACTTGAAATTTTGTGTACAAGATACTCTTTACCATAGTAGACTGTCTACCAAATATAAAAACTTTTAGTTAAGTATTTCAAAATTCCGTCGAGTGCGACAGAGCCTCCCAAACTGCTATCTCAATACTAAAAAGTGGTCACATTAAAAGTCTCTACTTTCGTGAAGGCGAGAAGGTTTTTACTCTTTGTACAAAATGCCAAACTCAGCGGGCATCTCCTGAACATATCATGAGCTACTTGGGACTTGTAAGGAAAGATCTTTACTCTTCTCTCCTCCTGGTATTGGATTTCTTAAGGGTCAAATGGTTCTATGGACCTTGTCTGACTCCGTCAGACGGTCTGAGGATAAACCACAACAACAACAAAGGGTGTACGTCCAGGGTTAAACTTTTGGGAGGGCGAAAAAATCCAATTTGCCGAATGGAACTCCATATTTCGTCGAATGATGATAATTTTGCGGAATGGAACTTCAAATTTCGACGAATTATGATGAATTTGCCGAATCAAAATTTTGGCGAATGATAAATGTTCTAAATGGAACTCAAAATTCCGCCAAATAATAAATTTGCCGATTACAAATTCTACCGAATGATGATTATTTTGACGAATTCTAATTTTGCCGAAGAATGATAATTTTAACGAATACGAATTTTGCCAAATGATGATAATCTTGTCGAATATCTTACTAATATTATATATGCGGAAGTTTGTCTGTATGGATGTATGGATGTATGGATGGATGTTTGTTACTCTTTCACGCAAAAACTACTGAACGGATTTTGATGAAACTTTACAATAATATAGCTTATGCATCAGAACAACACATAGGGTAGTTTTCGTCCCGTTATGGGGGGCAAAACCCCCTTAGGGGGCAATAAAACACAATTTTTGTATAAATTCTCTAATATTGGGATGAAAAAATACTTGCACATATTTACATTATATGTCCATCGAAAGCTCTGATTTTTCTGCTGAAGATGGCACCTGTTCGAAATTTCTAAGTAGAATAAAAAACGAGTTATGAGCTTTTTAGATCCATGTTCGAAGGCTTTCCTCAACTCAATACAGTATTTAGTGTATCATCTCAACTCCCTGTCGATAGCGACAATTGTTGTATTGTTGACTTTCTTTGCTTTTCGTGATTGTTCAAGGCTTTTCTCAAGTCAAATCTTGAAGTAAGATTTTTGCACAAGATTGGCAAATAATACATGATTTGGCTGATGATTTTCCATTTAAACGGAACTTTAATGTAATTAATGGTTTTTATTATTATTTATGCTGATTGAACACTTACTCATTATCCAAACAACCAGCAGATCGCCAAAATTTTTGCAGAAAGATTTCCGTAGCTGATGCATTTGGTAGTTTTTTCAACGTTGCTGTTTTTGAAGTCGAAGACTACGTCATAATGTTTCTCAGCTTTCACCATGTAAACAAAATATCGCCAATCAAAGAATTTTCAAAAGACTTTTTTTACTGTGTTAAATAATCCAGCAACTAAATTAGGCAAACCCATAAACAGCACAAAAACTTCCATTAATTTTCCATTTTGCACAATTTCAAACAATCACCAAATTGTATTACTTATTTTGGTAACATTTCGGATGAAACTGTTTAGCGCCATTTTATGGTGACCAAAAATATCTCGGCATCTGGCGACGATATCTCTGTAACGAAAATTAATATCATATCGTTTTACAAAGTAAGGAAAGAATGAGGGAGCATCATCGAAGGTACCCCCGAAACGACTTTCGCAAATTCGGTAAAATCGCACCAAGCGCCACAATGATTGAAATTTCCCGAAATAACTAAAGCAAGTATAAGGGGATTACGAGCGCAGCTACTTTTTTTTAATCACTTCGTACTTCATTAGCCATACAGAGAAGGTTTTAGACTCCATGTTAAAAAAAAAGTATCAACAGATTAATCTTTTTAAACATGAGAAGATTAATTTCATGTTTTTACTTTCTTCTATATCTAATACATAGAAGAAAGTATTGGATACGTGCAAATTTTCGAATTTCGAATTTTGACGGATTCGGACGTTTTGAGGTGTGCTGAGTCCATTTCGACTATTTTTGGAAAATGTCTGTCTGTCTGTGTGTGTGTATGTATGTGTGTGTGTATGTATGTGTGTATGTCACGTCTGTGTGTGACCAGTTTTTTGTGGCCGCTCTACAGCAAAAACTACCGCATGAAATCGAACGAAATTTGGTACACATATGTGCCCCTATGTGAACTTGTGCCCATTGGTTTTTGGCGCGAATTCCTCCAAGGGGGGTGGAGCAATGGGACGTTTTTTGAGTTACGCGTGCTTGCTATTCCTCAGGAAGTAACTGGCGGAATCAGACAAAATTTGGTCCATATGTTGTCATTAACAGGAACAGGTGCTGATTCAATTTTGGTGTCAATAACTCAAACGGGGGTTGAGCTATAGAACGTTTTTTGTCGTCGATTGTGACTGCTGTATCTCAAGAAATAATGAACAGAATGAAAGAAAAATTTATCGGCAAGTAGTCCTTAGTGGGTATAAGAGCTGATTTTATTTTGGTGTCAACAGCTAAAAAGGGGGTAGCGCAATCACCCGTTCTTTTTTTCCATTGTGAGTGCCCTATCTCAAGAAAAAATGCTGCGTTCTGGTTGAAATTTGGAATATATGTGAATCCATACGTAAACAGGCATTGGTTCAATTTTGACGCCAATCGCTCCAAGAGGTGTTGATTTTTTTTTTTTTTTTGAATAAAAATAGCTTTATTAATGCAACAATAAGAAAGATAAATCGTAATAGATTGTCGTCTGCGTATTTCTCGTGATTTTAATTGAATGGAAATGATCGGAAATATTATCTCAATGATTTAAAATTTTTAACTGTTGCCATCTTATGTTTGTTAGCAAATAAAATATTTGTAATTAATTCAAGCAAGGCTTTTAAAATAACTTTCAATTTTCGCTCTTTGCTTTGCTTTTAAAATAATTCAGACATTGGGATGGTAGTCAAGTTTTTGCATGTGTCATTTTGTTTTTGTTGGGAATATTGCTTCCTCGTCAAGCATGGGGAGGGATCAGAAAAAAGAAAGAAAAATATAGAAGAAAGTTTCGTGATGGCCACAACATACTAGTTTAAATTTGTATATGCTTAAATATAGTGCTTTCGTTTCTAAATCAATATTACTTTGTTCTTTATACTTATTGCTATTTTAGTTTTATGGGTAAGGAAGAAACTCGATTTTTAATCACGTCAAAAAGATGTGTTTTAAATTCTTTCACTTAAAACAGAAAACAAAAGCAAGTAACGATTTTTTCTAATAATTATTACTGACCCAGGCAACGCCGGGTATTTTTGCTAGTTGATAATATTGTCGAATACAAATTCTACTAAATGATGATAATTCTGCCGAATGACGATACCTTTGCTGAATGGAACTCTAAATTTCCACGAGAAATGTGATGATTTTGCCGAATAACGATAACTTTGCAGAATAGATCTTCTAATTTCGCCGAATGAAGACAATTTTGCAGAATCGTCAGACAAAATTAGCCGAATAGGAAATTTTTGGGAGGTCCCATTGGGAGGGGGTCCTATTGATTGCCCCTGTAAAAGTTATTTGACAAATATTTTAATTTATGAAACGAAGTATAAAAGGAAAACACATAATTACAGGGTTTTTGTTCACTTGATATACGACACAAAAACAAAGTTTGGATCGGAAATGTATTTATTCATCGAAAAAAATTATAACCAACTAATTTACTTTTAAAATGTAACAACTTCCTGAGTTGTTCTAGTTATCCTTATCTGATGCATTTACAGAAGTTTTTGGAAGTTAGAAAATTCTATAGAATATATTAAAATTTTTACTAATGTATTTAAAAGCCTTTTTGCATCGAATTCTCGGTATGAATAGTTCAAAATCTTCCTAACTTAAAGAATAAATGGAAAATAAATTTTTAACTAGTAATTATGAAGGAAATTTGTTCACAAAGTTTGATTATGGAAATGTGAACTCTGACTGAAGATTAACAATTCTTTTCAGAATAAAACCCCATTGCCAACAAAATTGCAGCCAAAATCATCATTAAATGTTTTAATTGTAACTTTAAATAATAAGATTCATTTATTTATTTAAAAAAAATCTGGAAAAATAACGCTCCATAGCTAACTCTTCAAGTAATCCTTCGAATCTGTGCAGTTTTGAAGCAGTGTTGCCAGATTGGGGGAAATTTCCCCACATTGGGGAAAACTGGTGCTCTCTGGGGAAATTTTGGGGAAATGGGTTTTGAGGGGAATTCTTTGAGGAAAAATTTTTTCCTTGGGGAAAACCTGGGGAAAAAAAACCTCGGGAAAAAAGATTTTTTTCGTATTTAAATTCGCGTCAAGAAGTAGTGGGAACATTGTGTCAAACAGCGTTGGGTTAGCTTTGCTCAACTTTATGGAATTCGCATTTCGCATTATGAGGAACATTATGCTATGGAATTCGCATTAATGTTCTGCGTGAATAACTAGTTGATACGCGAAACAGGTAAAAATAAGTGTTCTTGGATAAATATATACAAAAATCATAGTTTAAATGTACATACAGAAGCAGAGTAGTAAATGCGAGAAGGTAAAAAATATTTGGTTGTTTCTTATCTCTCGGTCAGGCACTTGTATTTATGACTAGTGGCACTCGCACGGCTTTGCCTGTAATAGAAAATTAAAAGGTCTTTTGGTCCCCCTGTATATTTACAAATAATGCATGATGAATTTCTCGCCAATTGGCTTGCCCACGTTACGGTTCCACGTTATGACAACTTGGTAATTTACTCGTCCACCTTATGATAATTTTGCTCAGGAAAATGTTCTTAAAATTGGAATAGAAAAAGAACAAAATCATATTTTCAAAAAATCGCTTTGCACACCTCCAAGGTACAAACAATTTCTTTGCCAAATTTCATGAAAATCAGCCTAACGGTCTTGGCGCTATATGCGCGTTAGAGATCCTGACATACAGAAAGAGATCCGGACAGAGAGATATCCAGACAGAGAGACTTTCAGCTTTATTATTAGTAAAGAAAAAGAAGGATAAAGATAAAGAAGACAAAAAGAAAAAGCGAAAATGTGAAGAAAAAAAAAGTTGGGGAATTTTATAGGAAAATTTGGCTATTTGGGAAAAAAAAAATTTTCAAGAGACAAAAATATTAGAGGAAGTCGATTCATTTTATGAAAATACTAGCATTCCCGTACCCGGCATTGCTCGGGTAATGGAATTAGCAGGGGTTAACAGTGCTTGGTGCACCTAGTTTCGAAAATCCCCTATAATAATTACTTATTACCGATAACTTTTTCTAATTTGGGGAGGATCCCGGGGACCCTGGGCTCCTTATATATATATATATATATATATGCCCTTGTCCTTAACCGATCTTTAACTGTTATTAACGATCCTTTTAAAGTATTGATTATCTTTGCAAACACATGTCATCCACATTTTATTGTTATACCTATGTTTAAGCTAGAACTTCTTTGTATACAACATTTTTAGTTTTTTTTTCTGGTGCTAAAATTATTAAACTGCTTGATGTATTAAACTGCTTAAACTGGCTTTGGAGCAAGCTACATAACATTGGTCGTGTGAAAAAAAGTCTTCTCTTAAATCGATCCCTGCTACTTTTAATGTCTGTCCTTGTGACTTATTAATGGTTATTGCAAAGCAAACTTTAACAGGAAACTGCACTCTTCTAAATTCAAAAGGATAGTCCGCCTGTGATGATGTTCTTAAAAACTTCGTTTCTAGTTTTGAAAAAATAAAAGCAAAAGACAGAAACATTATGATTTGATTTGAGAAAAGCCTCGAAGAATCACGTGAGAAACAAAAACAATATCTAATTTATAGTTCGCTATCGACCAAAAGTTGAGATGAAGTACTGAATAATGATTTGAATAGAGGAAAGCCTTCGAAAATAAGGGATTTGAATTTCAATGACAGGTTTTTAATTTCGAAGAAATTAAGGAGTTTTAATTAATTTCTCCCGAACTAATTGAGATTTCAAAAAATCCTTTCTTAGTGGTTACTTTTGTAATCATGCGGACATGCCTGCCAAATTTCAAGTCTGAAGCTTCAGCGGTTTCGGCTGTGCGTTGATATATATATATATGTTATCTCAGGACATTGATTTTTATATATTAAGATTAGCGGAAAAATAATTTTTGCATTTGGGGAATTTTGGTAGAGAACATCGCTTTTTGGGGAAAAGTTGGAAGAGAATTGGGGAAATCTGAATTTTACCATCTGGCAACACTGTTTTGAAGCAATCAAAAATAAACAAACTGAAAAATTGCCATTGGTAGACTAATCAGGCGGACTGGGCCTCAGCGCCTCTTGTGACCAATATGGGCGACGGCGACATGTGAAGTTTTTCGTAGGCTACGAGGATTTTGGTACATTTTGACCACGGATTGGTTGGAATTGGCAAACGTCCATTTAAGACGAGTCTATCTGAATGAGGGGGAAACGTAAAAGTCTGATGCACGTGTTCTGCTCATTCGAATGTGACTCTGCTTAATTTAAAGGCTAACATACATCTACAAAAGCTGGCATCCCTCAAAACTAATAGATGCGTCCATTTCCGCCTCTAAACCGGAAGTTTGTCTTTCCATCTAATCGGAGGTCAAACAGTAGAGCAGATCATCGGAAGCAACTAGTTGTATCGGTTTAACACAGAAAAGTCAGAAATTGTCAAGGCCCGTAAAGCGTTAGCGTCATCTAGTGGGGCCATGGGGCGCGCGGTTTTCTCATTTTTGGCGTAAATGATTTTATTTTGGTAACCCTGCTAATTTATAGTAATCCTATGTCAATAGATGTTTCCGGTCTCTTTGTTTAGATTTGCAAAGAGAAATACGTCTCGCGCAGGTGCAGGAGGGCAGGAGCCAAAAATTGATGCCAATGAAGAAAGATCGCCAGATTTCCAATTATCGAAATATCCCCGGGCCATGCCTAGAGCCACTAGGCCGACGGATCCGCTTAAGTTTAAACAGTTTGGATCGGATTTATCATTGTTCGGAGCTAAGGTTGCCAGAGCAAAGTTTCGGGTCTTGCCTGATTGGTTAAAAAGAATATTTTGTTTAATAAACAGTTCACGTGTGCCGGTAATAATTGCTTGCAGTGAAAAATCACCAAACGCGATAATTCGCAAGGAAAAGCAACCACTCAAATACGAATTCCGATTTAAGCTGATGCGTCTATTCGTCTAAGTGGCCTTACTTGAGGCCACTTTAGGTACCACTGAGTCCCCAGAGAAGCCCCGATCCCTTACCATCATTAAAGATAGCCTAAAATTAACACCAATTTCGAAAAAAAAATTGCGGGGAGAACTCAAATCTTTCCTATTCCCTATATATACCAAAAGCTACTATTTTTCACTTCAATTTTGAAAATTTCTCCCACGCAATTCCCTCTTCCATACAAACATCTCCTTCTCTTAATATCCTGCAAGATTGACTGAAAGTGTTTTTACCACTTCATTTTTCGAAAAATTTACGGGGAACTTCCTCCGATACCCCTCTACTTCCGTCCTTCCTCTGATCTCTGGCGTCACTAAAGATGTTTCAAAATTGATGTTTTAGGACTTGTGACTTTTAGTATTTATTTTGTTTCTAAGGTAATAAGTCTAAGTCGCAATAAATTCTCAGAACAAAACTTATCTCAGTTTTTATGAATTCTTCCTTTTTCTGGGTTTAAAAATACATACATAAAAATAAACTTGATGAATAATCTTGAAAGAAGAGTAATTGGGCAAAACATTTGAAGCACTGGCTCTGGCTTCCGTTTCCAAAAAAAATTCAAATTGCAAAAAACAGTGTGGGGCTAACCCTGGTCATATTAGCCCTCTCCGAAATAAATAATAAAAAAAAAAATCACGCAACTGTAGCTCCATCACTGTAAAACGCAACAATCTCCAAAACTTCATCAGCAAAAACTTAGCAAGAACGATTATTCTATCGTTAAAACGAAACTTCAGAACTAACCTTTTACCGACTTATTTTGTTCGTTTACAAAATATAAGGGGGAAGTGCTGCCATCTGTTGCATATAATATGACTTCGATATAAATTTTATTTCTACTTTGAAATTGTTTCTGTAAAATTCAAAACTACCGCACAACTTAAAAATGTGCGAAATAATTTGTTTCAAAAATGACTAGAAAATTTGTATTATATTCGAATTGTTAAAATTTTAAATAGTTTTGTAAAAATCAAAATCATTTTTAATTTAAAGCCAATTATTTTAAATACCAATGTGTTTGAAAAGTAAAATAAGAAGCAACAACGTATAATTGCGCAAATTAGCAGATTACTGCAGATTCGTGTTTCTGGGTTGCAAAGAACCCCATTTTCAAAGCAAAATAAATGAGCTTATGGATGAAAAGACATCCGACAAAAGCTTTTGTAAAGAACTGTTTCACCATTTCTGAAAAATTTTAGTGATCGGTTTTGTTACTGGTAGTTACAGTAGCAATATTGCCTGAAAAGAAGTCATTTAAATGTCCTTTTCCCATTGTTTCGTCATCAGAAATTTTTAGTGGACTATTTCAAGCATTTTTATTTTTATCATTAAGAAAGTTGGCCAGGATTGACGTATCCGCAGACTCCAAAGCGCGTGGGGGGGGGGGATACTTTCTTAAAGGGACCAACTGCCCAAGAAAATGAAGAAAAAATTGGGAAAAAAAAAAAAAAACTAGCACTACGACTTATCAACGTTACAAATACGCGCTGTTGAGATTTTGCTGCAGGAGGACCCAAAATTTATAGATCCAGGCCTGTAGGAAAGTTATAAAAGATAGGAAACAGAGAACATCTAAGTTTTGGTGGTAATAGATAAATAAGGAACGCTCAGGCGGGGGGGGGGAGAGGTAGTTCAGGTTGGCATTGGAATTTTTAGACAAAAGTAATTTGAGGGATTTCTGGGAGTCCTGCTCCAAAGCAATGGTAGGGTGCAGTGGCGCACCCACGGGGGGAGCTAAGGGGCGTAAGCCCCTCCCAGAAGCATGAATACGAAACCATTGACCAAAGAGAGCCTAAAATTGTGTTTTTTAGCCTTGAGTTTCAGAAATTTTCCGGGAGAGAGCTCTCATTCTCCAATTTCCATCATAATTTCACCAAAGGTAACTTAATTCTTTTTCAAAGACTTCCGAGGGAGAGCTACTTACCCTCTCCTTCTCCTCTAACTGGTACTAATATAGCCTAAAGTTAGTTTTGGGAACTTTATTTTCAAAGTATTTCCAGTACGGAACTTCCGCATTTCCCTCCTTTGTGTATCATCTCCAAAAGATAGCTGCACAATCTGTTTTAAATCGGAGAACTCCCGAATAGTCCATGCTGTATCCCTTGGTACACCAAAGATACTTAAAAATTGTCTTTTTAGACCCTCTATGTGGAAAATGTTTCTAGGCGAACCCTTGAAACCACCAAACATAGCATGAAAATGTATTTTTTGGGCTTCAATTTCGAAGTATTACCGAGAGTACGCAGCCCTCCCCCCCCCCTTCTAATATCTCAGCAAATAGTCTACATTTGCGTTTCTAAACCTTCAATTTGAAAACATTTCTGGGCGGAGCCCCTGAACCCTGACTCTCTTCCCGTAACACCATCAAAGATAGCCAAAAATGCATTTTTAAGACATAAATTTCAAAAAAAAAAAAATCCGGTTGAGAGCCCCCTAGCCTCACTTTCACGTCCATCACAATTGCAATCTCATCTTCCTTTAACGCCCCTAAAATTTCATTCTTAAGGCTTCACTTCAGAAATTTTTCGAGGCAGTTCTCACGAAACGCTCAACTCCGTCTGTTCTCTGAAGTCACTAAGAACTCTCTAAAATTAGGTTTTTCCGGGACTTTTAATGTTTTGTAGACTTGTAACTTTTATTTTCGGGGGAGGGCCTTTTGAAGCTTCATTGATTTTGCCTTTGACTTCACTTGTCGGAGCTCCTCTCGAAACTTCTAGCCCATCTCAGGAAACAATCCTGGGTGCGCCCCTGGTAGGGTGTGCGCCATTGCCCTTAGGAGGATGGACACCCCTGTAGGACTAACCCTGGTCATATTATTGGCCCTCTCCGAAATGAAAAAAAAAATTCACGCCACTGTAGCTCCATCACTGTAAAACGCAATAATCTCCAAAACTTCATCAGTAAAAACTTAGTAAGAACGATTATTCTCTCCTTTAAAACGAAACTACACATCTCACTTTCTATTTTCGACTTATTTTGTTCGTTTACAAAATATAAGAGAGAAGTGCTGCCATCTGTTGCATATAATATGATTTAGATATAAATTTTATTTCTAATTTGAAATTGTTTCTTTAATGTTCAAAACCGCCGCAATGCCTAAAACTGTGCGAACTAATTTGTTTCAAGTATGACTGGTAAATTTGTATTACATTCAAATTTTTTAAATTGCAAATAGTTCTGTAAAAATTAAAATCATTTTTAATTTTTTAATTCAGGAGATGAGACTGAACATCGGCTGCATTAAAGTTGAATAAATACCAATGTGTTTGAAAAGTAAAATAAGAAGCAACGACGTATAATAGGGTCGCTTCCAAAATTTTAGAAGTATTTTTTTCTGAAACAGCATGCTTAAAAACATAGGATCAGACCATTTTTTAAATAATTTGTTTAAGTTTAATATTTTTTAAAAATTACTTAAATCGGCGTGCTTTCAATGTTTATGCTTCTGTATGATGACATCACAAACGATGAAACGCTATTCTGTATTGCCATTCACAGTGCAAAATATTTAATTCTCATCTTTACTCACGTGTACTGGCAACGATATGGTTGATAGCAAGCGTAGAGCGCAATTTTAATTCTCTTCTCGATTATTATAATGTGGTATCGCGGTAGAAAGATGCGCCAAAATGCATCATTTGTGACGTCATAAAGACCACGCCCTGTTTGAAAACTTGGACATTTTAAAAAATTAATTAAAAAAAATAACTGTTTTAAAAATGAAAGTATTTTTTGGGTCCATGTTATTTTTTATTTTTTTTTTTTCCTTATTCTATCGATTTCAGTGACTAAAAGTAGTATTTTTGACTGAAGGAAACAACCCCATTGCGCAAATTAGCAAATTACTGCAGATTCGTGTTTCTGGGTTGCAGAGAACCCCATTTTCAAAGCAAAATAAATGAGCTTATGGATGGAAAGACATCCGACAAAAGCCTTTGTAAAGACATGTTTCACCATTTCTGAAAAATTTTAGTAAGCGGTTCTGTTACTGGTAGTTACAGTAGCAATATTGGCTGAAAAGAAGTCATTTAAATGTCCTTTTCCCATTGTTTCTTCATCAGCAATTTTTAGTGGACTATTTCAAGCATTTTTATTTTTATCATTAAGAAAGTCGGCCAGGATTGACGTATCCGCAGACTCCAAAGCGCAAGAAGGGGGGGGGGGAAACACTACCGAGCTGATGTGTGCATCACATGACATCCTTTTACTCCAATTTAATGTCATTTTCTCATTATTGGCACTTTTAATATGATTCAATAGTTTACTCTCTAAACATCACCAACAATGGCCAAATTGAAATCAGATTTTTAAAAAAAAAAGTAAATAAATAAAAAAAAAAAATCGCCAAATTTGTCGCCAAGTTGGTGACAAAACTTGGCGACCAAAAGACTGACATAGGATCAGACCATTTTTTAAATAATTTGTTTAAGTTTAATATTTTTAAAAAATTACTTAAATCGGCGTGCTTTCAATGTTTATGCTTCTGTATGATGACATCACAAACGATGAAACGCCATTCTGTATTGCCATTCACAGTGCAAAATATTTAATTCTCATCTTTACTCACGTGTACTGGCAACGATATGGTTGATAGCAAGCGTAGAGCGCAATTTTAATTCTCTTCTCGATTATTATAATGTGGTATCGCGGTAGAAAGATGCGCCAAAATGCATCATTTGTGACGTCATAAAGACCACGCCCTGTTTGAAAACTTGGACATTTTAAAAAATTAATTAAAAAATAACTGTTTTAAAAATGAAAGTATTTTTTGGGTCCATGTTATTTTTTATTATTTTTTTTTTCCTTATTCTATCGATTTCAGTGACTAAAAGTAGTATTTTTGACTGAAGGAAACAACCCCATTGCGCAAATTAGCAAATTACTGCAGATTCGTGTTTCTGGGTTGCAGAGAACCCCATTTTCAAATTCATCGCCAAGTGTCTGCCAAATTATAACATCACTTGAGTTTACATCGAAATTAACAATGATTACCCCCCAAAAAGGGGCAAAAGATCCCCTTTGGAGCATCCGAATGCAACCAAAAAAAGAGGTGCACAACTAGACCCCACTAGGAGTCCAAAGTACCAAAGTCCAAGTACCAAATTTCAACTTTCTATGACATTCCGTTCTTGAGATATGTGACATTCATACACATACACACATACGCACATACATACTTACATACAGATGTCACGAGAAAACTCGTTGTAATTAACTCGGGGATCGTCAAAATGGATATTTCCGGTAACTGTACGTTCCTAGGCATATATCTACGTGTGGTCGGGTTGAAAAAAAAAACTCAACATTAATTCGTGGCTGAGCAATATGGAAATAAGGCCGATTTGTGAGTGAAAATTTTTTCGCGAATACAATACTTCCTTTTTTGTAAAAGGAAGTAAAAAACTAGGATTAAGACTTATCAACGTTACAAATATGCACTGTTGAGATTTTGCTTCAGGGGGATCCAAAATTTATAGATCCGGGCCTGTAGGAAAGTTATACAAAATAGGAAACGGAGAACATCTAAGGTTTGGGTGGTAATAGATAAATAATTAACGCCCAAGGGGGGGGAGGTAGTTCAGGCTAGCATTGGAATTTTTAGACAAAGATAATTTTAGAGGGATTTCGGGTAGTCCTGCTCCAAAGCAATGGTAGGGTGTGCGCCATTGCCCTCATGAGGATGGACACCCCCGTGTCATTTTTAACACGCTTTTATTAGTTTCACCTGTATGTATGTATGTATCTTGTAACGGAATCTTGCAGCTCAAATTTCGCCCACTTCCTGCGATCGGATTCTTTTGAAATTTGGCACGTGACCTCAGACCCGATGACAATGCAATATTCTATATTCAAGTTAATTAACTCTTTTAATTCTTAGTTTCCTCCCATTTTAATCAATATTTTGGCATAAATCCAACAATGTGAAAAAGGAAAAATTAAAAAAAATACATTAAAAAATGCTCGCAAGAAATATTTAAAAATATCTACAAAAACCTTTAATTTTTCTGCATCTGACAAAATTTGTTCCAATGTTCCAAGGTAATTAGAACATGAAATAAAATTGTTTTTCACTAATTTCATGCCAAAATTTAAGTGAGCCTTCAAATGGAAATTCATTGCTGATCAGACTATTGTTGAACAAAACTTTTATTCAAATGCATCTCAAATTTTCAAAGTAATATAAATATGATTTCCGCAAATTTACATCGATGACTCACAGTAGCTTCCCATCGGGGTGCCCTTGTCTTAACTTTGAGATATTACCTCGCACTCGTTTCATAAATAATTTCGTCAATTAAGTCCCAATCTGATTCAAATTTTCATATACCGCACAAAAAAAAAAAAAAAAAAAAAAAAAAAAAAATAAAAAAAAACTTTGCCTGATAATTCTCCAACATAAGACTAAAAAAGCGAAAAATAAAATAATAGTTTAAAAAACTAAAAACACACGCTTTCGTAGCAAAGTGAACTAAAAAGTGAAAAATAATCTTTGGATGATAGTAGTTGACCAATCACTTCATTTTAATGGAATACAAAAAAGCGGGGGGGATCTTCTTATCAGTTGTCTTGAATTTCTTCCATTTAATGTCCAAGCAAAAATGTAAATAGACAGCAGCCCACGGTTTTTTGTATAACATTAAAACTAAGTGATTGGTCAACTACTATCATCCAAAGATTATTTTTCACTTTTTAGTTCACTTTGCTACGAAAGCGTGTTTTTTTTAGTTTTTTTAAACTATTATTTTATTTTTTTTTCAAAATTTTTTTATTACCGTTTATTTTTGCAGAGTGAAGAAGGACATGACCCACGAGCTGAGACGGCGCGAAGATCGGTTCACGATCGAACGAAAATTGAAGTATACTTGCGGATGGACGAGCAAGGAGCTCACTTGGCACTCGGAGAGTGAAGAGAGACAGTGGAGGGAGGAGCACGACCCCGTCTGCAGTCTCAGACAATTCATGGCCAAGCATCTGAAGAATGAGGTGAGGCTGCAGCGGTAAAGGTCCACGCTTGGAAGCATATTGATCTGTTGAAAAAAATAAGAATGAAATGCCAACTTAATCCTCATATATATAATAGTTAATGATCGAGTAACCCGCGAGTTCCAACAATGAAATTCGCTCAACGGGATGGTAATTTTATAATATGTTTTGTTAATGTTTAACATGCAGGAAAAGGCTTGATTGTGACAAGGCTGAACGCGATCCAGTAACTTACTAAACTGTTTTACTGGTAAGACCGTGTCATTTCTGGGGAATGCAGAAACGAAAAAGTGGTCAACAATGAACGCTACCTACTGGAGTTCAGTGGCGCCGACTCCATGGGGCCTGAGGGGGCCCAAGCCCCCTCAAAAATATTTTTGAGGGGGCAGAGCCCCCCCAATAAATCAAGAAAATTATTAGTTATATTATGCTTTCTAAACTCATAAATTTAACTTTTATTTTCTTTCTTTGAAGATAGCTTTTCTTGTAAAATACATTCAGTAACAAGTTAAAAACAAATAATTATTGCGGTAGTAAGCAGGTTAACTGAAAACGAGTGGAATGAATAATGATAGTGTTACGGTGCTGCAAGCACACTTAGAATTTGTCCCAGTGCGCGAACTTACGGGTCAAGTCTGTTGCTGGTGGGCAGCGATGCGACGCGCTCATCTAAGTGTTGCTGATCTGGAAAAAATATACGAGGGTTTGATTTGTATATTAAATGAGAGGCGTGATAGTTTTGAATACTTTTGAGTATTGTGTTTAAAAGAAAAACCTTCGCAAAATGAACAAATTCAACATCCTTCGTTTCCTCAGAATCGACGGATACCAAAGAAGTATGAAAACAACGAAGCCACACTTTCAAAATCCCAAAGGGGCCGTGGTAGCCCGATCGGTAAAGTGTCGGATTCGGGGCCGGAGGGTCCTGAGTTCGAACCTCGATGGTCGAAGATCCACCGTCGTCATTAAAGGGGACTGGGCGACGTTAAATATGCTCGTGGTCTCAATGTCCTCCAAGTGAAACAATACCTCTGGGGGTGCTAGCACCAGGTAGCTATTAGCTCCTGGACTAGTTCTAAATTCTCATTAACTGTTCAATCCGGTGATGGTGCTGCCATCTATCGGTATATAAAATAATGGAGGCAAGGCACTTAGTATGCAGTCCTCGACATAAATACAGTTGAAGTCAGTTGTGACTCTGAATAGGAATAGGAAATCCCAAAGCACTACAAGGCAATACATTGATGAGGTTTGCGAAATGGCGCAACCTGCATTATCGGGCGGTTTACATCAACTGAACTCCCACAGGTTATTGCAGTTGAACAAGAGTGCTTGCTTTTGTTAAACAGAGGTGAAACAAATTTTGAAAAATCAACTGCTTTTCAAAAATGACCTAGACATTGAGAGACTTGCGTTTACATATGAGTATGTTAGCCGATATCACTAATGAAAAAAAAAACAAAAAAAACTGGTCTTAAAAAACATGTGTAAATTAAATTACCTTTTTACAAAAAATACTGTGCATGTTTGTATTTATTTTTTCCTTTTTTCAAAGCCAAAAAATGTTTTAGGCTTGTCGAGTTTTCGGGGTTCTAATGTTCATTATATAACTTTGAAATGCTTTAAAATTCACTATTTTTCATCTCAATTTTAGAAAATTTCCCGCTGCAAGACCCTCCGGTATGCCCCCCCCCCCCCCCCACACACACAATATATTTTTTTTAGTCCGCGTCTCTGGGAGTGCCCTTCTATGCAAGTCAAGTGCCCTACCTTTTTCAATGCCTAGCTACGGCACTGCACGACTCCCCGTAAAAATGAACAAAAAAATTTCTCTTACTAAGACAAGTGACATGATCTAGTTGAAACAGAAAATTTGTATACCAATTTTTAGATTGTTTTACTTTGAAAACGCCATGTCACATTTGTTTGTTTAAATTATACACACCAGAAAATATGTAAATTGGCATTTTCAAGGAACAAAAATCTGACCTTTATTGGGGGGGGGGGGAACCTCCGTGGAAGTACATAACCCCCTAAGCCCCCGGTGATGTCTAGCCCCCTCAATAATTTTTGCAAGTCGGCGCCCCTGCTGGAGTTTAGAGTTAGTTCCCTGTAGTTAGGGTTACAATTTCAACTATCGAAATATCACCAAACAGGCAATGGATTCGTTAAATGTAGAAGAGTAGAAGCGATTTTCACCCGTCATACCTTTACGGGCGACTTTCTAGTAACTTAATAAAAAATATTTTTATTCTTGCGTAATTGAAGAGGGGTCTTCGCCCTTCGCCTCTTGCTCGCAAACGCTCAGCATTCCTCGAAGATTGCATTGTTACTTTCTTTGACACGTGGAGAATGAAACCGTCTGCCAGAAAGACTGATTTAAATATTCGTTACGATTAGAACTAGGACTTGCCGGAGCCCTAGAGTTGGGGCAAACCAAACCTGACAGCGTCGTAATGCTGTGATTAGGATCTACGTAGCCTTCATAATGATGCCAGGTTAGGTTTTCCTGAACTATACCGTAAAATGGTACAGCTTTGTGCCAAGGGGGCAACAATGGGCCAGTGTTGCCATGGTGATGATTTTGCTTTCTAGCGGCCTCTTTTTTGAACTTACGAGCTCCAAAAAATTTCACCAGGTAGTATAACCATTTAGGTAGCTATATCAGAGATTGCCATTGTTGTTCTATACCTTAGATAACTTAGTCGTTCTTAGTACGCGATTCGAGTCACTCCTGGAAGAGCCAAAAGTCTCCTTTGGGCAGACCACTATACTGTTTTTGTAGAATATATTACCGCTAATAGCGTTTATAACTTACATCCACCATGATAACTAAATAACAATTTCCGTCTGTTGAGATCAGAAGACACTTGTTTAAAAGCAAATCTTTAATTGAAGATGTTACAACATGAATTTCATAGCTACGAGCTTTGTAGCTAACAAAATTAACGGCATAACCTTCGAAAAAAAAAAAAAAACACCTAGTTTCCTTACCTTATAAGTACAGCACATTTGCATAATTCAGAATTTTACAGTTCACGGTTTACGGTGATACTTTTCACTTTAAATATATAAGAAAGAATATGCAAATGTGCTTTTAAATGTACGTACGAAAAAAACAATCAAATAAATTAAATAATTCTAACAATCGACCCCATCGGGCGTACATTCATTCTTTCTTAGTTCAAAAATACTATTTACAATATTCTGAAGTTTTACCTTTGATAAAGGTTTTGTTAAGAAATCTGCTAAATTATTTTTACTACTGGTATAACTTAAACTAAATAAGTTTTCATTGATCAGATCTCTTATGAATTGATATTTTATATCTATATGCTTAGTTTTAACATTCTCTGTTGAATTTTTAGAAAAATATATAGCAGATTGATTATCACAAAATTGTATAGGAATATTTAAGTTTTTAACGATATTAATTTCTTTTAATGCTCTCGAAAACCATACAAGTTCTTTAACACTTTCTGTTAGAGATGCAAATTCAGATTTCATTGAACTAAGAGCGATTGATTTCTGTTTATTCGTTTTCCAGCTAAATGGAATACCGGCAAAATAAATAATGTGCCCACTTGTAGAATACCTATTCGTTAACTTATAACCCCAGTTTGCATCAGAATACGCAATTAAACAAGAATTGTGAACATTCGACAAATTAATTTTTAAACTTTTAGTATTAAACACATAATTCATGATATCTACAGTAACAGTTCAATGTTTAAATAAATAACCATTGCAAAATTGAGACTTGACATTTACTGCAAAAGAAATATCTGGTCTGCTTCTCGCAGCTAGAAATGATAAACACCCAATCAAAGTTCTATACGGGTATTTTTTCATTACATCATTTTCCACAATTTCTTTCTCGTTAACGCTTTGAGGTAATTCAATACTGTTTTTGAAAGTTAAATTAACATGATTTCTTGGCAAGTCTTGAAATTTTTCCATTAGTTTATTTATATAAGTTTCTTGATGCAAATAAATTTTATTGTTAATCTTTTCAAAATTTACACCCAGTAAAAATTTAATTTCCCCCAAATTTACGACGTCAAACTTACTTTTTAGTAATGCTATAATTTCATCAATTTTACTTTTACTTTTTCCGAATAATATTAAATCATCTACGTAAACCAACAAAACTATTTCATCTTTAAGTTTATAAGTACAATTACACCATTTCATTTTTTCAAACCCAAGTTTGAGTAAATTAGAGTCTAACTCCAAATTCCATTGTCTTCCGCTTTGATGAAGACCATACAGTGCTTTATTAAGCAACCAAACCTTATGTTCTTCACCTCTAACTTTATATCCAACAGGTTGGGCCATGTATACTTTCTCATTTAGACTTTCCGACTTCCATACAAATAGGCAGATTTTATGTGTAAATGTACATGAGTCCAACATAGCACGGATACAAATAAAATGAAAGACAATCGAACAATTGAAAAACAAATGACTGGCGAGAACACCAAATTGTAATCAATGTTTGCCCGCTGTTTCCAACCAAGAGCTACTAATCTTGCACGGAATTTTTTAATTTTATTCTTATCTCTTTTTATGCTATATACCCAACAGTTTCCTAAGATTCTAGAACTTTTGGGTAGTTCAACTAAAGTAAACACTTTTCTTTCTTTGAATATTCTTAATTCTTCATTCATCGCTCGATTCCATTCAAGTTTTTCTGGAACATTTTGACTTTCCTGAAAAGTTCTAGGTAATTCTACGTTATATACTTCGTCCTGAAATAAAGTGAAATCTATTTCGTCACAAGTAAAATTATTTTCGTTTTCCGAATTAGACTGGTCACTATTTTCATTTTCTGACTCCGGTATTTGGTCATTTTTCGGCTTAAACAAAAATGCATCAGGTTTAAATTCGATTTGTTGTTCCTCACAATATTCTTTTGCTTTTTTTAAAGATCTTAACCTAGGTTTTCCCTCAGGTGGATTGTAATAGACGTCAACTCTATTGCTCTTTTTTCGCGGTCGTTCTTTTCTTTCCCACTCAGAAATTTTTAAAGGTTTTAGTTTTCTATCACCGTCAGATTTTTGTTCCTCAATAATTTCATGTTCCTCTTCAATCGGCCAATTTAGCGTTCCAATTTTAAAGTTTGCGTACTCATTTTTACGACCTTTACCGAAAAGACTTTCTACCCCGTTTTTACGCTCGTCTATACTAACATGAATAGTTTCTTCTATAGATTTTTCTTTCGGTAACCAAATTCTATACCCTTTTCTATTTGTTGCATAACCGACAAGTATGCCAATTTTAGCTCTGAGGCTCTTTTAGTTTATGCCTTTTAACTTTAGGAATATGTAGGTATGCTAGCGATCCAAATAATCTGAAATGTTGTACTGAAGGTTTATGACCACTCCAAATTTCAATTGGTGTTTTACCTTTTGTAAGTTTATGTTCACAACGATTGTAATTGTGAACGAAAGCATGCAGGACTTCAGCCCAAAACCTTTCTTGCAATCCACTTTCATGCAATAATGCTCTAACTCCATCTAAAGCTGTACGGTTAAATCTTTCTGCTACGCCTACTTGTTGAGGTGTATAAACAGAAGATCGTTCAATTTTTATCCCACGTTCATTTAGAAATTTTTCGAATTGCTTATGGCAAAACTCTAAGCCATTATCAGTTCTAACTGATTTTAATTTACAATTTAACGCACGTTCAGATCTGGCTAGATAGAATTTAAAACAATCAAATACTTCACTTTTGTTTTTATCGTAAATACATCTACTTTTCTAGAATAGTCGTCTATTATTGATAAAAAATACAAACTACCTCCCAGCAAACGAACTGGAGCGGGACCCCACAAATCCATATAACATTTATCCAGCACATTATTAGATAATGTTCCATAGTTTCTGTTTAAAGAAACTCTAGTACATTTAGCAATTTTACAAGTCACACAAGACTCGAAATTTACTGTTACGTTTTCAATACCTTTGACACTATTGTTAACACTCATATTTTTTAGTAAATTAGCATTAACATGACCAAATCTTTTATGCAGATCATTAATGTTAATGGAAACATTATATGCATTCACATTAAATATTTCAGATTTCCTATAGTTAGGTATACCGTAAATAATATACAATTTCCCTACTCTAAGAGCTGTTAAGAAATATTCATCATCTTTAGTAAAAATTCTCATTTTATTATTACACCAAACTATTTTGTACCCTCTTAAATCAATATTTGCACCTCCAATAAAATTCCTACGCATATTAGGTGTATAATAAACATTTTTAAGAATTAATTTCACAAATTTTCCATTATCTTTTACATAAAATACTATATCACCTATGCCCTTTATTTCACTAGTGCAATTTTTATCCCCAATTAAAACTTCACGTTTAGAAACAGGATAAATGAATTCAAACCATTCTTTGTTGTTGCAAAAATTTCCTGTTGCTGCACTGTCTATCAAAAATTCCCCGAGTTCTATCGTATCTTCATTACTTGAGACTGACGAATTCTGCACTTCCATGTGTTCCGTGTAAAAAATACGGCTGTATGGTTGAGACGATTTACTATTGACATCCGATTTTCTTCTGTTCTTGAAATAACAGTTTTTAGATAAATGATTGTTCTTTCCACAAAATGTGCACGGCCCCAGAAGATTCCGTCTTTCATGCGATGTTTGCCTCAACTTGCTTCCACTGTTAACGCTTGAGAACTGACTTTTCTCCCATTTATTAGGGGTTGTATTCAAGTTCGAACAGTCTTCCAATTTGGAAATGTGTGCGTTATCTACGGGTAGATTTCCTTCATCTTTCATCTTTAACTGAATTCTTCCCGATTCGCTTATTAACTGCTTTTCCACATTGTTGTAAGTGAATTCATTATCATCCAGGCGATATAAAATTTGAACAAGGTTTTCAAACTCTTTGGGCAGTCTCCTAATTAATTGAAATGTCACTAACAGTTCAGGTATTTCAAATCCGGCATCTTTGATTTGAAGTTGCTTTTCCTTTACTCTTTGGCAGAAGATTCCAACTGTTTCTTCATCAGGATAATATCTCAGTTCATAAAATTCATCGATTAAAGTAGCTATCCGAGCACGGGAACAAGGTTCGAAATTTTCCTTTAAAATAGTCCAAGCTTCTTTTTCCATCTTCGGTACACTGAATCAATTTTAAATATTGCCTTTCAACACTTGTGTAAATTGTTGTGTAAGCTCTGGCTTTCCTCTGCTCAAAATTTCTTATCAGTGCTTCCGGGGATGTTGCTGCTGGTTGCTTTGGTTCCCCGACGATGAATTCCCAACATCCTCTGTCAATTAGAACAACTTTTACATCACACTTCCATGAACTATAGTTGAACGCATTCAGCTTTGTAAAGTTGATACTACTGTAATTTTCTTCCAGGCTCTTCTCCATTCTTTTCTGATATATTTAGTCCAACAATATGACGAAAAGTCTATATTTATTTATCAGGGTTTTTAAGGCCCCATAACCAATGTAGAATATATTACCGCCAATAGCGTTTATAACTTACATCCACCATGATAACTAAATAACAATTTCCGTCTGTTGAGATCAGAAGACACTTATTTAAAAGCAAATCTTTTAATGAAGATGTTATAATGTACAGCATGAATTTCATAGCTACGAGCTTTGTAGTTAACAAAATTAACGGCATAACATTAAAAAAAAAAAAAAAAAAAAAAAAAAAAAAAAAAACCTAGTTTCCTTACCTTATAAGTACAGCACATTTGCATAATTCAGAATTTTACAGTTCACGGTTTACAGTGATACTTTTCACTTTAAATATATAAGAAAGAATATGCAAATGTGCTTTCAAATGTAAATACGAAAAAAATAATCAAATAAATTAAATAATTCTAACAGTTTTCCAAGATCTGGTAAGTTCAGATTTGCTTTACTATTTTATCAGTTATGAATTAAGCCGCTTGTTGACTTAAAATGTTTCATGGTTTTCACATGTTCTCAACATTTATCGAAAATAGGAATACTTGGATACAACAATGGTTCACCTATTTTTCACCGTATTTAGTGGTTTAAAGCTTCATTTTATTCTCTGTAGGGATGCTTTTGTCCTATTTTGTGTTATTTATTATAAATAATAGCCAGAAAAGATAGAAGAAAGCTTGGAGGTCGCCCTATCGCCCGTATTTATGAGAGATTTTGCAGAAATTGCTCACTGAAATCCGAACCAAATATAAACTGAGATAATTTAACAAACTTATTTATTTTGATGAGATTTGGAATGTGAAATTTTAATTCACATTTCAGTATTCCAAATTTTTGTTGATCTCATTTAAAACTTGTCAGACCTACGTATTTTCTGAGACCTATAAGTATAGGTACCTAGTCTTTAGTTGGTGAGATTGTTCTAGTTTTCAAATGTTTCTATGTCAAAATTTAGGCAGATAAAAAAAGAACGTTACCTACATTTACCACGTTGAATCTTATTAATCACTCGAGACGACGAATGATGATTAAACCTTAAAAAGTTGGGAAAAAAATGGGTACAACTATGAGCCACATGGGGAAAAAAATCCCCTATCTCTTCGTTCCAAATCAGATTTTTTTAAACATTTCATTTGAAAGATGAGATGTATAGCTACCATTGCTAAAGTCCTCAAATTTCTAAATCGAAGATATACACGGAATTTTCACTGAAAACATCAAAAAATGGCCCATATTTGTGCCATTTTACGGTAATAAGTCTTCAGTACCTGTTAAAAGCATGCATAAAAGCCTTAATTTCGTCAAAAAAAAAAAAAAAAAACATTCAGATAAAATGGAAAATAGGAGCAGGAACTTAGCTCCCATGAGCTCCCATGAAAAATTAAGTACTGATTAGAACAAAATTAAGATCCCGCTCTCCTTGCGCTAAAAAGTAGAAAAAAAAGTATTAATTTTAATTTTTGGCATCTTGAATTCAAATTATGTTTTTCGCAATCACGAGCGTGTGTGTGTATGAATGCGCGTGTGTGTTTGTGTAGGCGCACGTGTGTGGGTGCGTGTGTGTGTATGTATGCATGTGTGTGCGCGTTGGGTATGCACTGCTGTGTGTGTAAGTGCGTGTGTGTGTAGGCGTTCGTGTGTGTGTGTGTGTATGTAGCCATATGTGTTTGTGTCTGTGTGCAGGCATGAGTGTGTGTATGTAGGAATGTGTGTTTGTGTCTGTGCGCAGGCATAAGTGTTGTGTGTGTAGGAGTGTGTGTTTGTGTCTGTACACAGGCATGAGTGTTGTGTGTGTATGGGTGTGTGTGTAGGATATGGACGTAACCTGGAGACGGTTTTCGCAAGAGGAGCAGCATCGTGAGGCCGGTCGACGCGACGGTGGGGAAGGGCGCAGAGGGAGGTGGTGGGAAAATAAAATCATAGGAATTCAAAACAGTCAAATGAGAACATTAAGCAACCTTGATTGCTTAAAAAAAATCATAATGGAAGAACCTATAAAACTGTACTCCACTGCTAAAACTGAGAGCTGTGTATATGACATGTTTAGGGTGAAATGTTGTCTCTCAAGAGGCACTTCATTAAGCCAAAGGTTGGCCATAGGGAGCCAAATGACAGGGTGCCGCTACGCTATTATGATCCGTAGTTTTTATAGTGCATTTCCTCTCGTAACGTGCCATAAAACTATGCTCTGTCACTTTGTAGATAGTAGAGGGCTTAGTTAGTTCACAAATCCAACCAGCTTGCCGCTTTAAATTATGATTTCTTTAGTTTTGACTCCAGTTTTTAATCTTTTAGTCGACCTTGCAAAGAATGCCAGAGGAAAAACTAGAAAATTATCTGAAAGCCGTCTGCCAAAGAGTAAGTACATTAACGTTTGTTGTTACTAAATATTAGGACTACACTGAAAATATTAACACCATAGATTATATTTCTGAATGGAGTATAAATGATGTTTTTCTCTTTCCTGTTTTAATCTTCTAGTTTTAACTAGGCTAAACACAGACGAGCAAAATTTGTTATATAATATGCTGTAATACATTGACTAAAAATAAAAAGATAGTAGAAAGAATTCATTTTAAAAATCAAAAATCAAACGCACTTAAGAGACAGGTATAAATTCAGTTCATAAAGAAATCACAAAATACTTAAACTTGAAAAGAAGGACTATTTTTCTTTAGCCAGTTAAAAACCGCAGTATAAACTAATTCTTCGTCAAAAAAATATTTTTTCCACCTGTAAAAACTCTCAGTTTCCTTCAAAAAGAGTGTATTCCATTTGACTTTACGTATAAAGATTTTTTTTTAAAGAAGAAAAAAACGGAACTGTTTCTCAATGGACCAGTTTCAGAGCTGCTTTTTCCCTCTCATGATACTTTGCAACAGGATATTAAAGTAGATTTTTTTTTTTTTTTAATTTTGTGATAAATCCTGTGCCTCTAACTTTTACCCATAAGTAAGAGTTAATTTCAGTAAGTTTCCGTTAGTAAAGTTAAGTTCAGTAAGTTAATTTCAGAGGTTTTCCCACCTCCAGCTGAGTCACTTCCTATGCCGGTTTGATGAGTGATAATAAGCACGAAACTGCAGTCTTCAGCTGGAATGACTCAGTTGGCGGTATATTTCGCGTATAAGTAAGAGTTATTTTGTTTTCAGCTTATCATAGTAGTTAAAAATAGCAATTTAGTTAGAAATAGTAGTAATGTTGCTTCACAAAAAGTTTTTAATGCACTTAAAGCCCAATACAATAGAATTTAATCCTCTCTAATTGATCAAAGGCAACTCATTCCAGAATTTCATGTTATTAACGTAATTATTACGAATAGTTAGCTGAAAATTTTGAAAAATCTTATTATTTTAAATCAACCGAGTTAGAAAAATTTCATTTGCTAATTATTTTTTGTTGCACATTAGATAGTTTTTAATTACGCTGAAAAGTGCATACGCTTGTGACTAAACTGTTTGAAGTTATCACTTTAATTATTTTACAAACGACCAAATGAACCATATTTGCATTTGTTCGTTTCAACTCAGGTGCAAGCTCACTTGGAATTATATTGATAAATTAAACTTATGAATATTCAATATCACCGTCGTGAATAGAAGTCTGAATTTCGGAGCGGAAAGTGATTAAATTATTCATCCTACTTGTTATGAACTTGTAGATTTCTAGGTTCGTTGTTTCTGTAGTAAGTTCGTTGATTGTTCTCAGAAAAGTAAAGACTACAAATGTTCTAACATTTTAGAGCCTATTTCAAATCAGGCGTGCGGCTTCAAACGTCTTACAACAGAACTCTGCAAATCGTTTTTATATCTCGCTGTTGCCAATACAGTATTGAAGAATATTCGTTTTTTTTACTTGAATTAGAGTGTTCTCGGTAGTAGAAACAGAACGACGCTGCGCTGCAGTGCTAAGCACAAAAGTCGTATCTGCCCTTTTTATCGGAATTGAATTACGGTCACCGAGTGATTCTTTGTCACACATTTTGCCTAAATACAATGATTTAGGATCATTTGTGAATGGAAAATATTTTTTAAAAAATTCTTCAAAAGTTGCATATGTATCAAATACATGGAGGCACACAACTTTAAACAGCAATTTCTCATTTTGAACTTAGATGCAGATACGACTTTCGCGCTTAATACGGCAGTGCTTTGTGCGGCACAGATTCTTGAGAAAGTCGGCAGACTATTTCCTAGTTAAAAGGAAAAAAAATTTTTTTTATCATAGATAAAATAATCTAATATTAAAGCTCGAAAAGACTTCTATGTATTTTCGGGAATAAAATCCACTTAGTTTCTTATTTTTCAGCATTTCTCAGTGATGATTTAGATTTAACGATTAATCTAATCGGCACGGCGGTTCATCTTGCAGACTATTTTTGAGTTTTTTAATCTGGGGCGGGGACGGGGGGCAGACTGTGCAAAGAAACTATGCAGCCAGGACAGTGCTTATGAAATGTATGCGAAATACAGGGCGGCCCACCTAGGAGAGGTCATGGCTCAGACTGCGCCTTTGAAATTTTGAAGGGGGTTGTTTTGGGGGGTATTTTTCTCATTTTTAGGGCTTCATTTTTCTCATCCTCTAGCTTTTGGGAGTGTTTCGCGCTATTTAGGGAAGGGGGGTGCGCCCTTGCCCTTAGGAGGCGAGCACGCCTGTGAAACACATAGCAATTTTTAACCTGTATGGGGGTTAACTACTTTTTATTTTCGCTGTAGGCCTCCATGACGCCAAACATCGATGGCTTTCTGCACAATGGTGACGTCATCAAACTAAAGTGGGTGCACAAATCAAACCCCGTGTATCTGGCAGCTTTGCCGACGGAGGTGGATGACAGTGGAAGGTTTGTGTCTCCGTGCAGGGTCACAGGAAGTGAGGACGCACGAGACCTGCTTCGATCTGTTCTTCATGTGTACAGGTATTTCAACTGATTCGCTTTAAATTTTTCCCATTTGTATATATATTTTTTCAACTCTTTAAGAAATTTCATTGGTATGGCGTAGTCAGGATTTACCTTAGGGAGGGACAAACATAGACGCATTAAGATAGCGGTTTTCAGTTGTACCAGGGTTCTCCCTGGAAATTTTACAGCATTGAAGCTCTAAAACCACAAGTTCGAGCCAAGTGAGGTATACATGAAGGTGAAAAATATATAAATACCTTTGTGGGGAAAAGTAAATGGTAATCAACAGCATTTTAACGTACAAAAAAAACTTTTGAAAAAAAAAAAAATAGAACCGACTTCAAATTTGCTCTAAAAAGTGAAAAATAATTTTATTCTTTAAACACCATCGATAATGCTTTTAAACATAATTTTTGAAGTTGGCGCAAAAACAAAACGTAAAATCCAGTGTAACCATGCTTCGTTCATATTTTTTTCAGAAAAGCATCCAAAGTTACGAACGAACCCAGCTAAAAATAATCTTCAGAAAATCTGCAGAAAAAAAATTTTTTTGAAGTATTTTTCAAGATTTCTGCAGATTTTTAGACGACAAGCAAAATCTGCTTTTTGTCTTCAAAATAATCTGCAGAAAATCCACACAAAAAAGTTTTCTTTTTAGTCTTCTTTTAATATTCTGCAGATTTTTTAAAGGTAAAAAAAATCTGCAAATTTTCTTCAATTAGATCTACAGAAAATCTACACAAAAAATTCTCTTACAGTTTTCTCTAAATAGTTCGCACGTTTGTAGATATTTTATGGTCACCAAAAAGAAATCTGTATTTCAATTCAAATTATTTCTTAAAGTTTTATTACAGCATAAAAGTTTTTCACACTTTAAATTTTTTTATATTTTTTTTTTCAGTTTTTAGAAAATTAAGCACATTTCTTTGTTTCTCTTATTAAAATCAGTAACAAATTACTTAAACTTTTCCTCCAAGAACTTTGATTTATATTTTGATAACTTAAATTGAAATTTAATAGCATTTCAACACGTTTGAAACATTTACCAAATAAAAAATGTCTGTTTATTGTATTATACAAATAATATGACATGAAAATCAATTTTAATATAAGTGCATGATTCAAATCAAATAAAAGTGAAATTACAATACATCATTTTTTTTTGAAAACAAAACGATATTGAATAACGCAAGTTATTACATGGTTTGAAAGGGCTTTCAAAAATGTCATTTTCAAGAAGGATACGGATTAGAACAGAGTCAAATTTGTCTCACTTGGAGAAAAATCAGGAAATTGAATATAATAAGAACAAATATGACTTAAAATAATGTTCTCGAACGGCGCGCCGTTCGAGTACAAACGCACCGAACGCCAAGCCTCTTACCGTCCACGGAGGCCTCGCACAGTGGGGCAAGTGTACGGAGAGCTTGGACATTTCAGTAAAACAAATTTCTACTAAAAAATGTGATAATATTTTGTTATTTAAAATGTAAAGATAATCAAATACTAAGTCATTAGTGCAAAATAAAATATTTAATTAACATTTAAAAACAATTTTTAAAAGAAATATGTAACTATTTTAGCCAATTTCCGTTCCATCATCTTCAAGCAAATTCTTCACTTGTTGTGACATTTCGTGGTGCAAACTGCAAATCTTTGGACGCAAATTTGAGATAAGAGGATCAGAATTGATTAATAAATTATTAAAAACGTCTCTATTGTTATCTATTCTGGACGTTTTCCTTGAATGCAATTCCCTATACGATCGAAAATACTTATGGTTTGCCTCTTGAGCGTCTTCGGAGAGTTGACCGATGGGTACTATAGCATACTTAGCTATTTCGGGTCCGTGTATAAGTAATTTATGCACTGTAACGGGCATAAAATACCAACCATATAAATTCACATACATCTGAGCTGTCTCTTTCGTATATATTTCAAATTTTTTAAATTTAATCGTAAATCCAGATGAAATAACTTGCAAAATCGTTGAAAATCGTTTTATCATGTCAAGATTTATTCCGGTTATGGAAGCTGATAATTCTGCATTCGCAAAAAACTTTCGTGACGTATTTCCGTCGTTGGATGTCGTTTTGTATTCTTGCCTTACTTTGTTGTAACAATTCTTTGTGGACAGGTGACTTCGCACTCCACTCCTTGAAGTCAAGCCTATAAGCAATGTGTATGAGGCATTCAAAACAACGTATCCAACAATGCAGAGGTGATAAACCAAAACGAAAATGGTCTTCTTTAATTTTTTTTTTGTTCACCACACTTAAATTATTCATTTCTTTAGGTAACGCGTCGCAAATACAACAACGCATCGAGGAAGTAGTTTCCGTTAAGTAGTTGCAAATTTTGCTATCCACAGTAGTTAAATGCAATTCATAATTTATGGTAATAACATGATCTTGATCTACGAGTATGTATGGCAGAAGGGTATCTATTTGCGATTGCACTTTTTCTACGAAATTTGTCGCTGTTTCTTTCGTTTCCTTTGCAAATTCGAAACTTATTGGTCGACAAAATCTAGTAGAAGAAGGCTTTTCATTAATCCAAACCACTATATCTTAATCTTTCTTGATAATTTTAAGGGGAACTACACTAATAATAAATACCGTTGAGTCATCTATTTCAGTGCTAGAAGATTGTTTGTACTGCGACTGATTGGAAGCACCGTCACATCCCCATATCACGTCACCCCACGTCACATATCATAGTGAGGTTCTGAGGGGAGCTTTTTTCAAATTTATCAGATAACAATTTTATGAATCGGGACGAAGTATGATCTAATAAATTTTGTAAACCTACGTTAACTCCGGAATCTGTAACTTTTACATTATCAGAATAGCACTCTTTTTTAGTAATTTGAATTTTTTTATAACTCGGATAAATGTTCCTGCCCAAATCTTTTGCATTTTTTCTGAGAGCATCATATTGAAACCTCGTAAGTTTAGCAGTTGCATACATGGCAAACATTTTTTCATTGTAACCAGGAATATTATTAGGTTTAGAGAGATTTTCACAAAATTCTTTTATTATTTTAATATGCTCGGGATGGTTTTGGATAAAATTAAAAATATATACTGCCTCGTCGTCAGACCTGAGCTTTTTGTTTAAGACAAAATTAAACATTTCGTCAGAGCAGTTTCTTAAATGTTCAGTTTTTCTGCGTTTTTGTCGATCGGACAAATGTTTAAACGATTTCGAGCGTAATGGAGGAGAAATAACTGTTGATGAACAAGGCACAAGTTCATAAATGAATTCTTCCAAAAAAAGACAAATCCATATTCAGCCACTGTTCATTTTTCCAGAGAAACGGTTCCAAAGTTCTATTTGACGAAGACCACTTCGATGATAAATAATTGCACCATTTTCTCAATTTATCTCTTAATTTCGTCTTTGTTGTATTTGTAATCTCTGAACAAAGAGTGTCAATCCATTTTTCCAGAGCCAGGTCGTAATCGGTAAAAGGAATAGAATTTGTCTTTAAAAAAATAAAAAGGTCACGGTTGGTTTTGAAACTCATCTTTCACCAGAAAGTCTATGGGGTCAAGCACCGATAGCATTCAAGTTTGCTTACCAAAGCGAGCGTACACTAGAATTCGTATACACTAGAGCCATCGTAGAATTACATTGTTAAGTACAAAACTTTAAACTGCACAAAAAACGTATTTATAGATCACCGAATAGCAATAATTGATAAGCGAAATCTTTAGAACATAAACAACAACTCTAACTAATGCCAAGATCTATTTAGAAAATATCATTAAATGAGAAGCATGAGTAGACGATAGATTAAAAATTAAAGTTAAATTCATTTTTTATCACAATGTTCTATTTTTTTCGTTTATGGCTGTTTAATAACAGACGATATTTTAAATTATTTTTTTAATGACTTTTTACAATTTGGAATACACGAATAAAAAATTCGAAGCTTCACTGATTACTTTCGGATATTGGATAGTATAGCTGAACTCGGGGATTCTGACGATGATACTTCAGAATAAAAGATGAAATTTTTAGGCATGATAATTCCTTCAGAATTTATTTTGGATAAATCTGGTGAAGTATTAAATGGATATTTAAATTAAAAAGTGTTTACTTTTGTTTGTTAGACAACTTGCTGGACTAAATTCAAAAGTAAATAGCTTTTAATGCTCTAAAAAGTAAATAGCTTGCTGTAAGTTCTCCTAATATAGAATGTAATAAAAGAAATTAGATGTTTAAGAATGTAATAAAAGAAATTAGATGTTTATTAAGGACAAACGTTTGCTTTTTGAAGAAAAACACTTTTCTTGATGTACATGTATAATATTTTGATCTTTTCAAAATATGCCTGCTCCTTGTTTTCATTTTTACTCATTTTGTGATGTGTTTGTTATTGTGTATATACAATTTATGAGAAGTATTTTTAGGAGATTATTGTGTCTTTTTCGTCTGCTGTCACTTATAACTCAAAATAGTACCAATTTTTTTAGTCCCCGAAATAAGCAAACGAAACCATGCTTCTAAGCATCTCATATGATTTTGTCCCACAGTCGACAAATGACACAATGAAACTGATTCCTCGAAGTATTTAATTGAAATAATTTGCAATAAAAAGTAAACAAACTGAAAACTGTAAACATGTTTACTTGATTAAAGTGAAATACGTTTCGTGCAACGTTCATTTCGTATTCGTTTCGTCGTCCTCGTAGTAAAATATTTACTTATTTTTAATTTTCAATATCTTTTGAATAGGCAGGTTTAGGCAAAAACTGAAACCGGATTATGAAAGCTGAAACTCTCTACAATGCTTGGGATATAATAATTTTGTTAGCGTTTGTTAGCGATTTTCGTAATTCAAAAATACATTCAAAATACTTTGAAAATTATCTCCAAAATTTTCGTATTTTCTAAGAAACGTTTTTGGGTGTTTTTCTTATTTATTAGGAGTGCATAAAGCCCAGCACATCACACTATTAAATTTGAACAGTTCTTAAACAAGTTATCTACTGTTTACTAAATTGTCTTCTAACGAAGTAGCTAGTTAATTCTTCGAATTCAAGGTATTATCTTCGGGTAATAACGTTAAAAACTAGTAAGATTAGTGGGAATATGTTCTTAGTTTATCAATACAACAGTAAAAATGCAAAACTAAATGGTTTATTTTTCCGCCCAATGTCCAAAATTAACATTAGGCAGCCCCACTGTGCCTCGGTCCGTCCCGCAATTCGGGTGCCACAAGCACAAGGCTACGAGAGTAGATTACCCCTCGACCAGGTGACGCGTATTGTTTTTTTGCTCCGTCACGGAAACAAATAATTAGGGTAATTTTAAGTTCCATCATTGGAAACCCATGAAAACATATTGGATTTATGCCTCGGTTCACAAAAAGGTAAGACACTTTAAAATTCACCAATTATTATTTGATTAAATTAACTTTTTATTTAATAAGTGTATAGTATATTAGGGTTAGTTTGAAATGTTATGCCTAATCGGAGGTTTTTAATTTTTCAAATTTTTTCTTTTTCACCGATTGACTTAAAATTTTGAGCGAACATTTACGTTGTCAATATCTATTAATAAAAAAAAATGTGTTACGATGTCTCAATAATAACCAGCCGAATTAACTTAATTACTCTCCACCACGTGGTCGATTTGGAGGAATTTTTCGAAATTTTTAATTTTTACAAATTGTTCTATTTATTATTTCGTCTTGAAACTTTATACTAATTTTACAATCATAGCGATGTACTTTTGTGACAAATTTGGTTTAATTATTTCAATTTGCATAAGCTTTAATTCAATAAAATATAAAATTTCATTTTGGATGCGTAGTTTAAGTTTTAATTATATGTTTTGTTAAACGAACATGAAACACCACTCTGCAGTGAATTTACTCATTTTTATTAAAGAAACGTCGAAACTTAAAATTAAAAATGTTTTCGGATTTTTATTGTATTAATTTCATTTGTTATTAATTGTTATCTACTATTTTTAATTTGCTGGGTACATTTTTTGCAGTTTATCTACAGATTTTCTGCAGAATATTTAAGTATATTTGAAACATGCTTTTTTTTACAAAATCTGCAGAAAAAAATCCGCAGAAAAAATCTGCAGAAAATTTGAGCATATTTGGAACACGCTTTCTGCAAAAAATCTACAGATAAAATCTGCAGATTTTCTTTAGAAAGCATGTTCCAAATATGCTTAAATTTTCTGCAGATTTTTTTTAGCTGGGAAACATTTATATCGTTATTCAAATATGTTGTCATCAATGCATACTTTATGTGATAGTGAGGAAACTGGGCCTGGTTAAATTTATAGTTGCAGTTGAGTTATGGCTGTGAATGATTTTATCGATCGTTTTTGCGCCAACTTCAAAAATTATGTTTAAAAGCATTATCGATGGTGTTTAAAGAATAAAATTATTTTTCACTTTTTAGAGCAAATTTGAAGTCGGTTCTTTTTTTTTTTTTTTCAAAAGTTTTTTATTTCATTCTTTTTAGTGTAAATGTAGGTATTTCAGAAATAGTAAGAAGTTACCATCACGAAACTTCACATTATTTTTTTCATAAAAATGCTCCATAATAAAAAAAAAAACTATAAACACGCGTTAAACTTTAAGCGATTGGCACTAAAAACTTATCTGTGTTCCTCTTTAGAATTAATGTGTAGTTAATTTAATTATAACCATTTAAGTATTACGTTTTTCCTAACTAATTTACATTTCACAGCATTTAAGTTGCTCATGATGCAATTCTGTATTTTCTTACTTAGCCCCCATCATTTGTTATTGGAATAGATGATAACGAAAAAAATACTACTGTGTAGTTGAGGCAAACCTAATGGTAGCATTGAGAAGGCTAAGCAGATCCTAATCATTGCATCACCTCGCTTCCAGGTTAGGTTTACCCCCGCTATGGAGCAATAGCATTGAAGAAGGGAAGATTTCGATAATTCACATAGGCTTACTATAAATCAGCAAGGTTACCAAAATAAAATTATTTACGCCAAAAATGAGACGACAGCGCCAGATTCCCGATTATTATCGAAATATCCCCCTGAAGAAACTTGATGGTTGCTTCAGAGAAGCCTTCATTCAAAATTATCATTACAATTACTATTAATGTTACTGTCGTATGCACCAAACTTTCATAACAATGGGTTTTAAATTTAATCATTTAATAGGGAAATTGCATGAAATTTATGGTTTTTGCCCATAACTTTTTTTCTAAAGGACAAATATAGTCAAACAATGTAATGGGACCTAAGTTGAGCCATCCCCTATCCATTAAAAAAAGAATCATCAAAATCTGTTCTCTAGGTGAGACGCTGTGAGTGGACAAACAAAAAAAAAAACATACATACGGTATGAACTGATAACCGCCTCCTTTTTAAAGTCGGTTAAAAATTAGTAGATTACTGCGTACACGTTTTTTTTTTAGAGCAATCACGATTGCTTATTGTTCTCACTTGACTGTTTTGATTTGCTATCACTTTATTTTCCCGCCAGCACCCTCTGCACCATCACCGTCGACCGGCTCCTCACGATGCTGCTCCTCTAGCGAAAGTCGTCTCCAGGTTGCGTTCATGTCCTACACACACGCGCATACATACACAAGTACACACACACACACACACGCACACACACATACATACACACACGCACAAACACATACATACACAAACACATACACACACACGCATACATACAGACACCTACACATACACACACACCTACACGCAACTACCCACACACTCATCACATTCATACCTACACACAACTACCCACACACTCATCACACTCATGCCTGCACACAGACACAAACACATATGCCTACACACACATACACATTCCCCACCACACACAAACACTCATTCACACAACTACCCACACACTCATACCTGCACACAGACACAAACACACATGCCTACACATACATACACATACCCCTACACACAAACACACATACCCCCACACACACATAAACACACATGCCTACACACATACACACACACACACACACACACACACACACACACACTCGTGATTGCGAAAACCATAATTTGAATTCTAGAGGTCAAAAATTTATTTATTTTTTTTTTTTTTTTGAGGTTTCAGGGAACCTTTTTTTCAAAAGAGGTTCCCTAAAACCTTGAAACTAAGTTAAAAAGCCATTATTTTTAAGTATTTAATGGCGAAGTTACAAACCAGGGAAAAAGTTGATTTTGAAAACCTAGTCCTCTCGATTCAAAATGATATTTAATGCCATTTTTTGTTATGTGAGGGGGCCAAGGCAGTTTATTGGCTTTTCTCCTGAAATATTTTAAAATTGAAGTTCTAAAAATGCAGTTTTCAATTATCTTTGGTCACTTTAGGGAGAAGAGTGGAGATCAGAAGTTCTCTTAGAAAAAAGGCAGTTCCCCCCCCCTCTCTTCCTCTGGATACGCCCATGTTAGAATCACTTTATGAATAGAAATTACTCATATTTAAAAAGGCTAAGTTGATGTGACGTCAGAAAATTTCTCTTTCCCTACATCGATAATCGACCAAAAAGCATTTTCAGTGTTGAAGAAATAACTTGATGAAAAAGGTAAAACAAACAAATGCCGTAGCTTATAACTTGCTTTGACGCTTTGTGAATGACGGTAATTTATCATCCTGTTTGTGGGGAGTTTTTTTTATATTCTTCTGAAATTACATTACACCACAAACTGTCTGAAGCCTGTAATTTACCCCAAAGAAAACACGTGGAATGGACTGTTTTACCTTTTTCGGTAATATTGTTAACCACCGCAAGGTAGCGTATTCGAGCACTGGAGTTGAGAATACACCCATTAATGGCTATATATAAATTATAGAGAACTAGCTGGACCCGACGCACGTTGCTACGCCAACAAAAAAATACATCATTATACTGATTTTCATGACAATCGGTTGAACGGGGCAGAAGTTGCTACTCTGCAGTGCCATCTGGTGGCGAGTGGCTTCAATGAGCGTATTATGACCGTCTCCGTATAAAAATACATATATATAGCAATTTTCATAATAATCGGTCCAGGTATCAAGTGAAGCCGTGACTATACTCCAATTTTGTACTAACGCAGTTTGCAAGATCAATCCATCGCTAAAAATATCAAATAGAAAAAGTTTTAGATCCCCCCGTTGCATGAAAAGCCATAAAACAATAAAGAATTTGTTTGTTTAAACTCAAGAAAAATGGCAACAGCTAACTTCTTATCAATGAGATCTTTCACGCGAATTAATTTCTGCGGCCGATCATTTCATTCGTATTTATCCAATGGATTGTGACTTAAATTGGAATAAAAAAGGAACTATCGATCGGATTTTTTTTTTTTGAACTGGTCTATAAACATTCCCAGTACCAAAAATAACGAACGGTGAAAGTTTCAGCCAAATCTGCCGGGTAGTTTTTGAGTTCATGGATGACATACAGACAAACATTCATTTTTATATATATAGATGAGGCTTTGATCAAAAAATTGCTTTAAATATTGTACCACATCATGACAATCTGCTAGTGATATCTGCTTCTATTCTTTTTTTTTTAATGCTGCATTTTCATATACTATTTGATTAATGGCATCACTGATTAATGAAGTCTATCCGCAAAGCTTCAGTAATAAATGATACTTTCGAATACTATCCGCGTGCTTTTGATTAATGGCCAAAGTTTCAATATGTGAGGAGCAGTCTCTTCGTGGCAAGTCGTTATTAACAGAATATTTTCGATAAAATACCGCTAATAGAGATTTTATTAGCTCAAATGCGCTTTTGGAGGTTCAAACACAATTATAATCTGTCATCGATCATAATTTTGGATGAAGTATGGGATATTTTAAAAATTCAGTTATGATAATACAGTTTGAATAATTTGCGAAAGGGGAATTTTTCGATGTTGGTTTCAACATGAATGGGGTTGTTTCCCTCAGTCAAAAGTATTACTTTTAGTCACTAAAATTGATAGAATAAGCAAAAAAAAAAAAAAAAAAATTAATTTGAATTTTGACATCTTGAATTCAAATTATGTTTTTCGCAATCACGAGTGTGTGTGTATGTAGGCGTGTGTGTTTGTGTGTGGGGGTATGTGTGTTCCTGTGTAGGGGGTATGTGTATGTGTGTGTAGGCATATGTTTTTGTGTCTGTGTGCAGTCATGAATGTGTGGGTAGGTGTCTGTATGTATGCATGTGCATGTGTTTGTGTGTGTGTATGTGTGTGTGTAGGTATGCGCGTGTGTGTAGGACATGGATGCAACCTGGAGACGGCTTTCGCCATAGGAGCAGCATCGTGAGGAGCCGGTCGACGGTGATGGTGCGGAGGGTGGCGGTGGGAAAATAAATTGATAGCAAATCAAAACAGTCAAGTGAGAACAATAAGCAATCGTGATTGCTCAAAAAATAAATAAATAAATCAATAAATAAATAAAAATAAATAATAATTGTAATAATAACGTGGAGCGAGAAAAAACGTTCATTTTCCCAACGCTCATTTTAATTATTTTTTTAAAATGTCCGATTTTGAAAATGAGGCGTGGTCTTTATGAAGTCACAAATGATGTACTTTGGCGCATCTGTCAACCGCGTTTCCACGTTATGATAACCAAGAAGAGAATTAAATATTGCGCTCTATATATGCTAACTATCAACTATATCGTTGACAACACATGAGAGTAAAGAAGCAAATTAAATATTGTGTTCTGTGAATGGCAAC